>NW_027522635.1:0-64735 GCF_052094955.1 Ictidomys tridecemlineatus
ACTGATCATTACCTGAAAGAATCATCAAGATTGGGTGAAAAAAATGTTTGATGAGATTTCAGGCAACTCGTAGTTTTTTGGAAGCTTGGCAACCCCTTTCCATGAAAGTGATTTTCGCCAGTCTCTGCTTAGGGCTACATCAACAGCAAACAAAGTATAGAGATAGAACTTGAAACTGCTTTATTGTGTCAAGTTTCAAAGAGCTAGCACAAACCGTTTTTGATTTAGAAATCCAAATACATGTATCCCTATAGGAGAAAACAGAGTGAAACCTAAAAATGAAAACTGTTACTGCAAACAAACGGTTTAACCTAGAAGAACGAAATTTGGTGAGCCAAGTGGTTTTGGTGTATTGATCATTACCTGAAAGAATCATCAAGATTGGTTGAGAAAATGTTTGCTGAGATTTCAGTCAACTCTAGTTTTTTGGAAGCTTGGCAACCCCTTTCCATGAAAGTGATTTTCGCCAGTCTCTACTTAGGGCTACATCAACAGTAAACAAATCATAGAGATAGAACTTGAAACTGCTTTATTGTGTCAAGTTTCAAAGAGCTAGCACAAACTGTGTTCGATTTAGAGTTCCAAATACATGTATCCCTATAGGAGAAAACAGAGTGAAACCTATAAATGAAAACGGTTTCTGCAAACGAACGTTTTAACCTAGAAGAACGAAATTTGGTGAGCCAAGTGGTTTTGGTGTACTGATCATTACCTGAAATAATCATCAAGATTATGTGAGAAAATGTTTGCTGAGATTTCATGCAACTCGTAGTTTTTTGGAAGCTTGGCAACCCCTTTCCATGAAAGTGATTTTCGCCAGTCTCTGCTTAGGGCTACATCAACAGCAAACAAACGATAGAGATAGAACTTGAAACTGCTTTATTGTGTCAAGTTTCAAAGAGCTAGCACAAACCGTTTTTGATTTAGAGTTCCAAATACATGTATCCCTATAGGAGAAAACAGAGTGAAACCTAAAAATGAAAACGGTTACTGCAAACGAACGGTTTAACATAGAAGAACGAAACTTGGTGAGCCAAATGGTTTTGGTGTACTGATCATTACCTGAAAGAATCATCAAGATTGGGTGAAAAAATGTTTGCTGAGATTTCAGGCAAACCGTAGTTATTTGGAAGCTTGGCAACCCCTTTCCATGAAAGTGATTTTCGCCAGTCTCTGCTTAGGGCTACATCAACAGCAAACAAAGCATAGAGATAGAACTTGAAACTGCTTTATTGTGTCAAGTTTCAAAGAGCTAGCACAAACCGTGTTTGATTTAGAGTTCCAAATACATGCATCCCTATAGGAGAAAACAGAGTGAAACCTCAAAATGAAATCGGTTACTGAAAACGGACGGTTTACCCTAGAAGAACGAAATTTGGTGAGCCAAGTGGTTTTGGTGTACTGATCATTACCTGAAAGAATCATCAAGATTGGGTGAAAAAATGTTTGCTGAGATTTCAGGCAACTCGTAGTTTTTTGGAAGCTTGGCAACTCCTTTCCATGAAAGTGATTTTCGCCAGTCTCTGCTTAGGGCTACATCAACAGCAAACAAACCATAGAGATAGAACTGGAAACTGCATTATTGTGTCAAGTTTGAAAGAGCTAGCACAAACCGTGTTTGATTTAGAGTTCCAAATACATGTATCCCTATAGGGGAAAACAGAGTGAAACCTAAAAATGAAAACGGTTATTGCAAACGAACGGTTTAACCTAGAAGAACGAAATTTGGTGAGCCAGGTGGTTTTGGAGTACTGATCATTACCTGAAAGGATCATCAAGATTGGGTGAAAAAATGTTTGGTGAAATTTCAGGCAACTCATTGTTTTTTGGAAGCTTGGCAACCCCTTTCCATGAAAGTGATTTTCGCCAGTCTCTGCTTAGGGCTACATCAACAGCAAACAAATCATAGAGATAGATTGTGAAGCTGCTTTATTGTGTCAAGTTTCAAAGAGCTAGCACAAACCGTGATTGATTTAGAGATCCAAATACATGTATCCCTATAGGAGAAAACAGAGTGAAACCTAAAAATGAAAACGGTTACTGCAAACGAACGGTTTAACCTAGAAGAAGGAAACTTGGTGAGCCAAATGGTTTTGGTGTACTGATCATTACCTGAAAGAATCATCAAGATTTGGTCAAAAAATATTTTCTGAGATTTCAGACAAACCGTAGTTTTTTGGAAGCTTGGCAACCCCTTTCCATGAAAGTGATTTTCGCCAGTCTCTGCTTAGGGCTACATCAACAGCAAACAAACCATAGAGATAGAACTGGAAACTGCTTTATTGTGTCAAGTTTCAAAGAGCTAGCACAAACCGTGTTTGATTTAGAGATCCAAATACATGTATCCCTAAAGGAGAAAACAGAGTGAAACCTAAAAATGAAAACGGTTACTGCAAACGAACGGTTTAACCTAGAAGAACGAAATTTGGTGAGCCAAGTGGATTTGGTTACTGATCATTACCTGAAAGAATCATCAAGATTGGGTGAAAAAAATGTTTGATGAGATTTCAGGCATCTCGTAGTTTTTTGGAAGCTTGGCAACCCCTTTCCATAAAGTGATTTTCGCCAGTCTCTGCTTAGGGCTACATCAACAGCAAACAAAGTATAGAGATAGAACTTGAAACTGCTTTATTGTGTCAAGTTTCAAAGAGCTAGCACAAACCGTTTTTGATTTAGAAATCCAAATACATGTATCCCTATAGGAGAAAACAGAGTGAAACCTAAAAATGAAAACGGTTACTGCAAACGAACGGTTTAACCTAGAAGAACGAAAGTTGGTGAGCCAAGTGTATTTGGTGTACTGATCATTACCTGAAAGAATTATCAAAATTGGGTGAAAAAATGTTTGCTGAGACTTCAGGCAACTCGTAGTTTTTTGGAAGCTTGGCAACCCCTTTCCATGAAAGTGATTTTCGCCAGTCTCTGCTTAGGGATACATCAACAGCACACAAACCATAGAGATAGAAATTGAAACTGCTTTATTGTGTCACGTTTCAAAGAGCTAGCACAAACCGTGTTTGATTTAGAATTCCAAATACTTGTATCCCTATAGGAGAAAACAGCGTGAAACCTAAAAATGAAAACGGTTACTGCAAACGAACGGTTTAACCTAGAAGAACGAAATTTGGTGAGCCAAGTGGTTTTGGTGTACTGATCATTAACTGAAAGAATCATCAATATTTGTTGAGAAAATGTTTGCTGAGATTTCAGGCAACTCGTAGTTTTTTGGAAGCTTGGCAACCCCTTTCCATGAAAGTGATTTTCGCCAGTCTCTGCTTAGGGCTACATGAACAGCAAAAAAAGCATAGATATAGAACTTGAACCTGCTTTATTGTGTCAAGTTTCAAAGAGCTAGCACAAACCGTGTTTGATATAGAGTTCCAAATACATGTATCCCTATAGGAGAAAACAGAGTGAAACCTAAAAATGAAAACTGTTACTGCAAACAAACGGTTTAACCTAGAAGAACGAAATTTGGTGAGCCAAGTGGTTTTGGTGTATTGATCATTACCTGAAAGAATCATCAAGATTGGTTGAGAAAATGTTTGCTGAGATTTCAGTCAACTCTAGTTTTTTGGAAGCTTGGCAACCCCTTTCCATGAAAGTGATTTTCGCCAGTCTCTACTTAGGGCTACATCAACAGTAAACAAATCATAGAGATAGAACTTGAAACTGCTTTATTGTGTCAAGTTTCAAAGAGCTAGCACAAACCGTGTTTGATTTAGAGTTCCAAATACATGTATCCCTATAGGAGAAAACAGAGTGAAACCTATAAATGAAAACGGTTTCTGCAAACGAACGTTTTAACCTAGAAGAACGAAATTTGCTGAGCCAAGTGGTTTTGGTGTACTGATCATTACCTGAAATAATCATCAAGATTATGTGAGAAAATGTTTGCTGAGATTTCATGCAACTCGTAGTTTTTTGGAAGCTTGGCAACCCCTTTCCATGAAAGTGATTTTCGCCAGTCTCTGCTTAGGGCTACATCAACAGCAAACAAACGATAGAGATAGAACTTGAAACTGCTTTATTGTGTCAAGTTTCAAAGAGCTAGCACAAACCGTTTTTGATTTAGAGTTCCAAATACATGTATCCCTATAGGAGAAAACAGAGTGAAACCTAAAAATGAAAACGGTTACTGCAAACGAACGGTTTAACATAGAAGAACGAAACTTGGTGAGCCAAATGGTTTTGGTGTACTGATCATTACCTGAAAGAATCATCAAGATTGGGTGAAAAAATGTTTGCTGAGATTTCAGGCAAACCGTAGTTATTTGGAAGCTTGGCAACCCCTTTCCATGAAAGTGATTTTCGCCAGTCTCTGCTTAGGGCTACATCAACAGCAAACAAAGCATAGAGATAGAACTTGAAACTGCTTTATTGTGTCAAGTTTCAAAGAGCTAGCACAAACCGTGTTTGATTTAGAGTTCCAAATACATGCATCCCTATAGGAGAAAACAGAGTGAAACCTCAAAATGAAATCGGTTACTGAAAACGGACGGTTTACCCTAGAAGAACGAAATTTGGTGAGCCAAGTGGTTTTGGTGTACTGATCATTACCTGAAAGAATCATCAAGATTGGGTGAAAAAATGTTTGCTGAGATTTCAGGCAACTCGTAGTTTTTTGGAAGCTTGGCAACTCCTTTCCATGAAAGTAATTTTCGCCAGTCTCTGCTTAGGGCTACATCAACAGCAAACAAACCATAGAGATAGAACTGGAAACTGCTTTATTGTGTCAAGTTTGAAAGAGCTAGCACAAACCGTGTTTGATTTAGAGTTCCAAATACATGTATCCCTAAAGGAGAAAACAGAGTGAAACCTAAAAATGAAAACGGTTATTGCAAACGAACGGTTTAACCTAGAAGAACGAAATTTGGTGAGCCAGGTGGTTTTGGAGTACTGATCATTACCTGAAAGGATCATCAAGATTGGGTGAAAAAATGTTTGGTGAAATTTCAGGCAACTCATTGTTTTTTGGAAGCTTGGCAACCCCTTTCCATGAAAGTGATTTTCGCCAGTCTCTGCTTAGGGCTACATCAACAGCAAACAAATCATAGAGATAGATTGTGAAACTGCTTTATTGTGTCAAGTTTCAAAGAGCTAGCACAAACCGTGTTTGATTTAGAGATCCAAATACATGTATCCCTATAGGAGAAAACAGAGTGAAACCTAAAAATGAAAACGGTTACTGCAAACGAACGGTTTAACCTAGAAGAAGGAAACTTGGTGAGCCAAATGGTTTTGGTGTACTGATCATTACCTGAAAGAATCATCAAGATTTGGTGAAAAAATATTTTCTGAGATTTCAGACAAACCGTAGTTTTTTGGAAGCTTGGCAACCCCTTTCCATGAAAGTGATTTTCGCCAGTCTCTGCTTAGGGCTACATCAACAGCAAACAAACCATAGAGATAGAACTGGAAACTGCTTTATTGTGTCAAGTTTCAAAGAGCTAGCACAAACCGTGTTTGATTTAGAGTTCCAAATACATGTATCCCTAAAGGAGAAAACAGAGTGAAACCTAAAAATGAAAACGGTTACTGCAAACGAACGGTTTAACCTAGAAGAACGAAATTTGGTGAGCCAAGTGGATTTGGTGTACTGATCATTACCTGAAAGAATCATCAAGATTGGGTGAAAAAAATGTTTGATGAGATTTCAGGCAACTCGTAGTTTTTTGGAAGCTTGGCAACCCCTTTCCATGAAAGTGATTTTCGCCAGTCTCTGCTTAGGGCTACATCAACAGCAAACAAAGTATAGAGATAGAACTTGAAACTGCTTTATTGTGTCAAGTTTCAAAGAGCTAGCACAAACCGTTTTTGATTTAGAAATCCAAATACATGTATCCCTATAGGAGAAAACAGAGTGAAACCTAAAAATGAAAACTGTTACTGCAAACAAACGGTTTAACCTAGAAGAACGAAATTTGGTGAGCCAAGTGGTTTTGGTGTATTGATCATTACCTGAAAGATTCATCAAGATTGGTTGAGAAAATGTTTGCTGAGATTTCAGTCAACTCTAGTTTTTTGGAAGCTTGGCAACCCCTTTCCATGAAAGTGATTTTCGCCAGTCTCTACTTAGGGCTACATCAACAGTAAACAAATCATAGAGATAGAACTTGAAACTGCTTTATTGTGTCAAGTTTCAAAGAGCTAGCACAAACCGTGTTCGATTTAGAGTTCCAAATACATGTATCCCTATAGGAGAAAACAGAGTGAAAACTATAAATGAAAACGGTTTCTGCAAACGAACGTTTTAACCTAGAAGAACGAAATTTGGTGAGCCAAGTGGTTTTGGTGTACTGATCATTACCTGAAATAATCATCAAGATTATGTGAGAAAATGTTTGCTGAGATTTCACGCAACTCGTAGTTTTTTGGAAGCTTGGCAACCCCTTTCCATGAAAGTGATTTTCGCCAGTCTCTGCTTAGGGCTACATCAACATCAAACAAACGATAGAGATAGAACTTGAATCTGCTTTATTGTGTCAAGTTTCAAAGAGCTAGCACAAACCGTTTTTGATTTAGAGTTCCAAATACATGTATCCCTATAGGAGAAAACAGAGTGAAACCTAAAAATGAAAACGGTTACTGCAAACGAACGGTTTAACATAGAAGAACGAAACTTGGTGAGCCAAATGGTTTTGGTGTACTGATCATTACCTGAAAGAATCATCAAGATTGGGTGAAAAAATGTTTGCTGAGATTTCAGGCAAACCGTAGTTATTTGGAAGCTTGGCAACCCCTTTCCATGAAAGTGATTTTCGCCAGTCTCTGCTTAGGGCTACATCAACAGCAAACAAAGCATAGAGATAGAACTTGAAACTGCTTTATTGTGTCAAGTTTCAAAGAGCTAGCACAAACCGTGTTTGATTTAGAGTTCCAAATACATGCATCCCTATAGGAGAAAACAGAGTGAAACCTCAAAATGAAATCGGTTACTGAAAACGGACGGTTTACCCTAGAAGAACGAAATTTGGTGAGCCAAGTGGTTTTGGTGTACTGATCATTACCTGAAAGAATCATCAAGATTGGGTGAAAAAACGTTTGCTGAGATTTCAGGCAACTCGTAGTTTTTTGGACGCTTGGCAACTCCTTTCCATGAAAGTGATTTTCGCCAGTCTCTGCTTAGGGCTACATCAACAGCAAACAAACCATAGAGATAGAACTGGAAACTGCTTTATTGTGTCAAGTTTGAAAGAGCTAGCACAAACCGTGTTTGATTTAGAGTTCCAAATACATGTATCCCTAAAGGAGAAAACAGAGTGAAACCTAAAAATGAAAACGGTTATTGCAAACGAACGGTTTAAACCTAGAAGAACGAAATTTGGTGAGCCAGGTGGTTTTGGAGTACTGATCATTACCTGAAAGATCATCAAGATTGGGTGAAAAAATGTTTGGTGAAATTTCAGGCAACTCATTGTTTTTTGGAAGCTTGGCAACCCCTTTCCATGAAAGTGATTTTCGCCAGTCTCTGCTTAGGGCTACATCAACAGCAAACAAATCATAGAGATAGATTGTGAAACTGCTTTATTGTGTCAAGTTTCAAAGAGCTAGCACAAACCGTGTTTGATTTAGAGATCCAAATACATGTATCCCTATAGGAGAAAACAGAGTGAAACCTAAAAATGAAAACGGTTACTGCAAACGAACGGTTTAACCTAGAAGAAGGAAACTTGGTGAGCCAAATGGTTTTGGTGTACTGATCATTACCTGAAAGAATCATCAAGATTTGGTGAAAAAATATTTTCTGAGATTTCAGACAAACCGTAGTTTTTTGAAAGCTTGGCAACCCCTTTCCATGAAAGTGATTTTCGCCAGTCTCTGCTTAGGGCTATATCAACAGCAAACAAACCATAGAGATAGAACTGGAAACTGCTTTATTGTGTCAAGTTTCAAAGAGCTAGCACAAAACCGTGTTTGATTTAGAGTTCCAAATACATGTATCCCTAAAGGAGAAAACAGAGTGGAAACCTAAAAATGAAAAACGGTTTCAAACGAACGGTTTAACCTAGAAGAACGAAATTTGGTGAGCCAAGTGGATTTGGTGTACTGATCATTACCTGAAAGAATCATCAAGATTGGGTGAAAAAAATGTTTGATGAGATTTCAGGCAACTCGTAGTTTTTTGGAAGCTTGGCAACCCCTTTCCATGAAAGTGATTTTCGCCAGTCTCTGCTTAGGGCTACATCAACAGCAAACAAAGTATAGAGATAGAACTTGAAACTGCTTTATTGTGTCAAGTTTCAAAGAGCTAGCACAAACCGTTTTTGATTTAGAAATCCAAATACATGTATCCCTATAGGAGAAAACAGAGTGAAACCTAAAAATGAAAACGGTTACTGCAAACGAACGGTTTAACATCGAAGAACGAAACTTGGTGAGCCAAATGGTTTTGGTGTACTGATCATTACCTGAAAGAATCATCAAGATTGGGTGAAAAAATGTTTGCTGAGATTTCAGGCAAACCGTAGTTATTTGGAAGCTTGGCAACCCCTTTCCATGAAAGTGATTTTCGCCAGTCTCTGCTTAGGGCTACATCAACAGCAAACAAAGCATAGATATCGAACTTGAAACTGCTTTATTGTGTCAAGTTTCAAAGAGCTAGCACAAACCGTGTTTGATTTAGAGTTCCAAATACATGTATCCCTATAGGAGAAAACAGAGTGAAACCTAACAATGAAAACGGTTACTGCAAACGAACGGTTCAAACTAGAAGAACGAAATTTGGTGAGCCAAGTGGTTTTGGTGTACTGATCATTACCTGAAAGTATCATCAAGATTGGGTGAAAAAATGTTTGCTGAGATTTCAGGCAACTCCTAGTTTTTTAGAAGCTTGGCAACCCCCTTCCATGAAAGTGATTTTCGCCAGTCTCTGCTTAGGGCTACATCAACAGCAAACAAACCATAGAGATAGAACTTGAAACTGCTTTACTGTGTCAAGTTTCAAAGAGCTAGCACAAACCCTGTTTGATTTAGAGTTCCAAATACATGTATCCCTATAGGAGAAAACAGAGTGAAACGTAAAAATTAAAACGGTTACTGCAAACGAACGGTTTAACCTAGAAGAACGAAATTTGGTGAGCTAAGTGGTTTTGGTGTACTGATCATTACCTGAAAGAATCATCAAGATTGGGTAAAAAAATGTTTGCTGAGATTTCAGGCAACTCGTAGTTTTTTGGAAGCTTGGCAACCCCTTTCCATGAAAGTGATTTTCGCCAGTCTCTGCTTAGGGCTTCATCAACAGCAAACAAACCATAGAGATAGAACTTGAAACTGCTTTATTGTGTCAAGTTTCAAAGAGCTAGCACAAACCGTGTTTGATTTAGAGTTCCAAATAAATGTATCCCTATAGGAGAAAACAGAGTGAAACCTAAAAATGAAAACGGTTACTGCAAACGAACTGTTTAACCTAGAAGAACAAATTTGGTGAGCCAGGTGGTTTTGGTGTACTGATCATTACCTGAAAGAATCATCAAGATTGGGTGAAAAAATATTTGCTGAGATTTCAGGCAACTTGTAGTTTTTTGGAAGCTTGGCAACACCTTTCCATGAAAGTGATTTTCGCGAGTCTCTGCTTAGGGCTCCATCAACAGCAAACAAACCATAGAGATAGAACTTGAAACTGCTTTATTGTGTCAAGTTTCAAAGAGCTAGCACAAACCGTGTTTGATTTAGAGTTCCAAATACATGTATCCCTATAGGAGAAAACAGAGTGAAACCTAAAAATGAAAACGGTTACTTCAAACGAACTGTTGAAACTAGAAGAACGAAATTTGGTGAGCCAAGTGGTTTTGGTGTACTGATCATTACATGAAAGAATCATCAAGATTGAGTGAAAAAATGTTTGCTGAGTTTTCAGGCAACTCTTACTTTTTTGGAAGCTTGTCAACCCCTTTCCATGAAAGTGATTTTCGCCAGTCTCTGCTTAGGGCTACATCAACAGCAAACAAAGCATAGAGATAGAACTTGAAATTGCTTTATTGTGTCAAGATTCAAAGAGCTAGCACAAACCGTGTTTGATTTAGAGTTCCAAATACATGGATCCCTATAGGAGAAAACAGAGTGAAACCTAACAATGAAAACGGTTACTGCAAACGAACGGTTCAACCTAGAAGAACGAAATTTGGTGAGCCAAGTGGTTTTGGTGTACTGATCATTACCTGAAAGTATCATCAAGATTGGGTGAAAAAATCTTTGCTGAGATTTCAGGCAACTCGTAGTTTTTTGGAAGTTTGGCAACCCCTTTCCATGAAAGTGATTTTCGCCAGTCTCTGCTTAGGGCTACATCAACAGCAAACAAAGCATAAAGATAGAATTTGAAACTGCTTTATTGTGTCAAGTTTCAAAGAGCTAGCACAAACCATGTTTGATTTAGAGTTCCAAATGCAGGTATCCCTATAGGAGAAAACAGAGTGAAACCTAAAAATGAAAACGGTTACTGCAAATGAACGGTTTAACCTAGAAGAACGAAATTTGGTGAGCCAAGTGGTTTTGGTGTACTGATCATTACATGAAAGAATCATCAAGATTGGGTAAAAAAATGTTTGCTGAGAATTCAGGCAACTCGTAGTTTTTTGGAAGCTTGGCAACCCCTTTCCATGAAAGTGATTTGCGCCAGTCTCTGCTTCGGGCTACATCAACAGCAAACAAAGCATAGAGATAGAACTTGAAACTGCTTTATTGTGTCAAGTTTCAAAGAGCTAGCACAAACCGTGTTTGATTTAGAGTTCCAAATACATGTATCCCTATAGGAGAAAACAGAGTGAAACCTAAAAATGAAAACGGTTACTGCAAACGAACGGTTTAACCTAGAAGAACGAAATTTGATGAGCCAAGTGGTTTTGGTGTACTGATCATTACCTGAAAGAATCATCAAGATTGGGTGAAAAAATGTTTGCTGAGATTTCAGGCAACTCCTAGTTTTTTAGAAGGTTGGCAACCCCCGTCCATGAAAGTGATTTTCGCCAGTCTCTGCTTAGGGCTACATCAACAGCAAACAAAGCATAGAGATAGAACTTGAAACTGCTTTATTGTGTCAAGTTTCAAAGAGCTAGCACAAACCGTGTTTGATTTAGAGTTCCAAATACATGTATCCCTATAGGAGAAAAGAGAGTGAAACCTAAAAATGAAAACGGTTACTGCTAACGAACGGTTTAACCTAGCAGAACGAAATTTGGTGAGCCAGGTGGTTTTGGTGTACTGATCATTACTTGAAAGAATCATCAAGATTGGGTGAAAAAATGTTATCTGAGATTTCAGGCAAATCGTAGTTTTTTGGAAACTTGGCAACCCCTTTCCATGAAAGTGATTTTCGCCAGTCTCTGCTTAGGGCTACATCAACAGCAAACAAAGCATAGAGATAGAACTTGAAACTGCTTTAGTGTGTCAAGTTTCAAAGAGCTAGCACAAACCGTGTTTGATTTAGAGTTCCAAATGCAGGTATCCCTATAGGAGAAAACAGAGTGAAACCTAAAAATGAAAACGGTTACTGCAAATGAACGGTTTAACCTAGAAGAACGAAATTTGGTGAGCTAAGTGGTTTTGTTGTACTGATCACTACCTGAAAGAATCATCAAGATTGGGTGAAAAAATGTTTGCTGAGATTTCAGGCAACTCCTAGTTTTTTAGAAGCTTGGCAACCCCCTTCCATGAAAGTGATTTTCGCCAGTCTCTGCTTAGGGCTACATCAACAGCAAACAAACCATAGAGATAGAACTTGAAACTGCTTTACTGTGTCAAGTTTCAAAGAGCTAGCACAAACCCTGTTTGATTTAGAGTTCCAAATACATGTATCCCTATAGGAGAAAACAGAGTGAAACGTAAAAATTAAAACGGTTACTGCAAACGAACGGTTTAACCTAGAAGAACGAAATTTGGTGAGCTAAGTGGTTTTGGTGTACTGATCATTACCTGATAGAATCATCAAGATTGGGTAAAAAAATGTTTGCTGAGATTTCAGGCAACTCGTAGTTTTTTGGAAGCTTGGCAACCCCTTTCCATGAAAGTGATTTTCGCCAGTCTCTGCTTAGGGCTTCATCAACAGCAAACAAACCATAGAGATAGAACTTGAAACTGCTTTATTGTGTCAAGTTTCAAAGAGCTAGCACAAACCGTGTTTGATTTAGAGTTCCAAATACATGTATCCGTATAAGAGAAAACAGAGTGAAACCTAAAAATGAAAACAGTTACTGCAAACGAACGGTTTAACCTAGAAGTACGAAACTTGGTGAGCCAAATGGTTTTGGTGTACTGATCATTACCTGAAAGAATCATCAAGATTGGGTGAAAAAATGTTTGCTGATATTTTAGGCAAACCGTAGTTTTTTGGAAGCTTGGCAACCCCTTTCCATGAATGTGATTTTCGCCAGTCTCTGCTTAGGGCTACATCAACAGCAAACAAAGCATAGATATAGAACTGGAAACTGCTTTATTGTGTCAAGTTTCAAAGAGCTAGCACAAACCGTGTATGATTTAGAGTTCCAAATACATGTATCCCTATAGGAGAAAACAGAGTGAAACCTAAAAATAAAATGGTTTACTGCAAACGGACGGTTTAACCTAGAAGAACGAAATTTCGTGAGCCAAGTGGTTTTGGTGTACTGATCATTACCTGAAGGAATCATGAAGATTGGGTGAAAAAATGTTTGCTGAGATTTCAGGCAACTCGTAGTTTTTTGGAAGCTTGGCAACTCCTTTCCATGAAAGTGATTTTCGCCAGTCTCTGCTTAGGGCTACATCAACAGCAAACAAACCATAGAGATAGAACTGGAAACTGCTTTATTGTGTCAAGTTTCAAAGAGCTAGCACAAACCGTGTTTGATTTAGAGTTCCAAATACATGTATCCCTAAAGGAGAAAACAGAGTGAAACCTAAAAATGAAAACGGTTACTGCAAACGAACGGTTTAACCTAGAAGAACGAAATTTGGTGAGCCAGGTGGTTTTGGTGTACTGATCATTACCTGTAAGAATCATCAAGATTGGGTGAAAAAATGTTTGCTGAGATTTCAGGCAACTCGTAGTTTTTTGGAAGCTTGGCAACTCCTTTCCATGAAAGTGATTTTCGCCAGTCTCTGCTTAGGGCTACATCTACAGCAAACAAACCATAGAGATAGAAGTGGAAACTGCTTTATTGTGTCAAGTTTCAAAGAGCTAGCACAAACCGTGTTTGATTTAGAGTTCCAAATACATGTATCCCTATAGGAGAAATAGAGTGAAACCTAAAAATGAAAACGGTTACTGCAAACGAACGGTTTAACCTAGAAGAATGAAATTTGGTGAGCCAAGTGGTTTTGGTGTACTGATCATTACCTGAAAGAATCATCAAGATTGGGTGAAAAAATGTTTGGTGAGATTTCAGTCAACTCGTAGTTTTTTAGAAGCTTGGCAACCCCTCTTTATGAAAGTGATTTTCGCCAGTCTCTGCTTAGGGCTACATCAACAGCAAACAAAGCATAGAGATAGAACTTGAAACTTATTTATTGTGTCAAGTTTCAAAGAGCTAACACAAACCGTGTTTGATTTAGAGTTCCAAATACATGTATCCCTATAGGAGAAAACAGAGTGAAACCTAAAAATGAAAACGGTTACTGCAAACGAACGGTTTAACCTAGAACAATGAAATTTGGTGAGCCAAGTGGTTTTGGTGTACTGATCATTACCTGAAAGAATCATCAAGATTGGGTGAAAAAATGTTTGCTGAGATTTCAGGCAACTTGTAGTTTTTTGGAAGCTTGGAAACACCTTCCAATGAAAGTGATTTTCGCCAGACTCTGCATAGGGCTACATCAACAGCAAAAAACCCATAGAGATAGAACTTGAAACTGCTTTATTGTGTCAAGTTTCAAAGAGCTAGCACAAACCGAGTTTGATTTAGAGTCCCAAATACATGTATCCCTATAGGAGAAAACAGAGTGAAACCTAAAAATGAAAACGGTTACTGCAAACGAACGGTTTAACCTAGAAGAACGAAATTTGGTGAGCCAAGTGGTTTTGGTGTACTGATCATTACCTGAAAGAATCATCAAGATTGGGTGAGAAAATGTTTGCTGAGATTTCAGGCAACTCGTAGTTTTTTGGAAGCTTGGCAACCCCTTTCCATGAATGTGATTTTCGCCAGTCTCTGCTTAGGGCTACATCAACAGCAAACAAACCATAGAGATACAACTTGAAACTGCTTTATTGTGTCAAGTTTCAAAGAGCTAGCACAAACCGTGTTTGATTTAGAGTTCCAAATACATGTATCCGTATAAGAGAAAACAGAGTGAAACCTAAAAATGAAAACAGTTACTGCAAACGAACGGTTTAACCTAGAAGTACGAAACTTGGTGAGCCAAATGGTTTTGGTGTACTGATCATTACCTGAAAGAATCATCAAGATTGGGTGAAAAAATGTTTGCTGATATTTTAGGCAAACCGTAGTTTTTTGGAAGCTTGGCAACCCCTTTCCATGAATGTGATTTTCGCCAGTCTCTGCTTAGGGCTACATCAACAGCAAACAAAGCATAGATATAGAACTGGAAACTGCTTTATTGTGTCAAGTTTCAAAGAGCTAGCACAAACCGTGTATGATTTAGAGTTCCAAATACATGTATCCCTATAGGAGAAAACAGAGTGAAACCTAAAAATGGAATCGTTTACTGCAAACGGACGGTTTAACCTAGAAGAACGAAATTTCGTGAGCCAAGTGGTTTTGGTGTACTGATCATTACCTGAAAGAATCATCAAGATTGGGTGAGAAAATGTTTGCTGAGATTTCAGGCAACTCGTAGTTTTTTGGAAGCTTGGCAACCCCTTTCCATGAATGTGATTTTCGCCAGTCTCTGCTTAGGGCTACATCAACAGCAAACAAACCATAGAGATAGAACTGGAAACTGCTTTATTGTGTCAAGTTTCAAAGAGCTAGCACAAACCGTGTTTGATTTAGAGTTCCAAATACATGTATCCCTAAAGGAGAAAACAGAGTGAAACCTAAAAATGAAAACGGTTACTGCAAACGAACGGTTTAACCTAGAAGAACAAAATTTGGTGAGCCAGGTGGTTTTGGAGTACTGATCATTACCTGAAAGAATCATCAAGATTGGGTGAAGAAATGTTTGCTGAGATTTCAGGCAACTCATAGTTTTGTAGAAGCTTGGCAACCCCTTTCCATGAAAGTGATTTTCGCCAGTCTCTGCTTTGAGGTACATCAACAGCACACAAACAATAGAGATAGAACTTGAAACTGCTTTATTGTGTCAAATTTCAAAGAGCTAGCACAAACTGTGTTTGATTTAGAGTTCCAAATACATGTTTCCCTAAAGGAGAAAACAGAGTGAAACCTAAAAATGAAAACGGTTACAGCAAACGAACGGTTTAACCTAGAAGAACAAAATTTGGTGAGCCAGGTGGTTTTGGAGTACTGATCATTACCTGAAAGAATCATCAAGATTGGGTGAAAAAATGTTTGGTGAGATTTCAGGCAACTCATTGTTTTTTGGAAGCTTGGCAAACCCTTTTCATGAAAGTGATTTTCGCCAGTCTCTGCTTAGGGCTACATCAACAGCAAACAAAGCATAGAGATAGAACTTGAAACTGCTTTATTGTGTCAAGTTTCAAAGAGCTAGCAAAAACCGTGTTTGTTTTAGAGTTCCAAATGCAAGTATCCCTATAGGAGAAAACAGAGTTAAACCTAAAAATGAAAATGGTTACTGCAAATGAACGGTTTACCTAGAAGAACGAAATTTGGTGAGCCAAGTGGTTTTGGTGTACTGATCATTACCTGAAAGAATCATCAAGATTGGGTGAAAAAATGTTTTCTGAGATTTCAGGCAACTCCTACTTTTTTAGAAGCTTGGCAACCCCCTTCCATGAAAGTGATTTTCGCCAGTCTCTGCTTAGGTCTACATCAACAGCAAACAAACCATAGAGATAGAACTTGAAACTGCTTTATTGTGTCAAGTTTCAAAGAGCTAGCACAAACCGTGTTTGATTTAGAGTTCCAAATACATGTATCCCTATAGGAGAAAATAGAGTGAAACCTAAAAATGAAAACGGTTACTGCAAACGAACCGTTGAACCTAGAAGAACGAAATTTGGTGAGCCAAGTGGTTTTGGTGTACTGATCATTACATGAAAGAATCATCAAGATTGGGTAAAAAAATGTTTGCTGAGAATTCAGGCAACTCGTAGTTTTTTGGAAGCTTGGCAACCCCTTTCCATGAAAGTGATTTGCGCCAGTCTCTGCTTCGGGCTACATCAACAGCAAACAAAGC
Organism: Ictidomys tridecemlineatus; assembly: GCF_052094955.1. NCBI lineage: Eukaryota > Metazoa > Chordata > Mammalia > Rodentia > Sciuridae > Ictidomys > Ictidomys tridecemlineatus. Next base: position 16,252 of record NW_027522635.1, read on the forward strand.
ATAGAGATAGAACTTGAAACTGCTTTATTGTGTCAAGATTCAAAGAGCTAGCACAAACCGTGTTTGATTTAGAGTTCCAAATACATGTATCCCTATAGGAGAAAAGAGAGTGAAACCTAAAAATGAAAACGGTTACTGCTAACGAACGGTTTAACCTAGCAGAACGAAATTTGGTGAGCCAGGTGGTTTTGGTGTACTGATCATTACTTGAAAGAATCATCAAGATTGGGTGAAAAAATGTTATCTGAGATTTCAGGCAAATCGTAGTTTTTTGGAAACTTGGCAACCCCTTTCAATGAAAGTGATTTTCGCCAGTCTCTGCTTAGGGCTACATCAACAGCAAAAAAAGCATAGAGATAGAACTTGAAACTGCTTTAGTGTGTCAAGTTTCAAAGAGCTAGCACAAACCGTGTTTGATTTAGAGTTCCAAATGCAGGTATCCCTATAGGAGAAAACAGAGTGAAACCTAAAAATGAAAACGGTTACTGCAAATGAACGGTTTAACCTAGAAGAACGAAATTTGGTGAGCCAAGTGGTTTTGGTGTACTGATCACTACCTGAAAGAATCATCAAGATTGGGTGAAAAAATGTTTGCTGAGATTTCAGGCAACTCCTAGTTTTTTAGAAGCTTGTCAACCCCCTTCCATGAAAGTGATTTTCGCCAGTCTCTGCTTAGGGCTACATCAACAGCAAACAAACCATAGAGATAGAACTTGAAACTGCTTTACTGTGTCAAGTTTCAAAGAGCTAGCACAATCCCTGTTTGATTTAGAGTTCCAAATACATGTATCCCTATAGGAGAAAACAGAGTGAAACGTAAAAATTAAAACGGTTACTGCAAACGAACGGTTTAACCTAGAAGAACGAAATTTGGTGAGCTAAGTGGTTTTGGTGTACTGATCATTACCTGAAAGAATCATCAAGATTGGATAAAAAAATGTTTGCTGAGATTTCAGGAAACTCGTAGTTTTTTGGAAGCTTGGCAACCCCTTTCCATGAAAGTGATTTTCGCCAGTCTCTGCTTAGGGCTTCATCAACAGCAAACAAACCATAGAGATAGAACTTGAAACTGCTTTATTGTGTCAAGTTTCAAAGAGATAGCACAAACCGTGTTTGATTTAGAGTTCCAAATAAATGTATCCCTATAGGAGAAAACAGAGTGAAACCTAAAAATGAAAACGGTTACTGCAAACGAACTGTTTAACCTAGAAGAACAAATTTGGTGAGCCAGGTGGTTTTGGTGTACTGATCATTACCTGAAAGAATCATCAAGATTGGGTGAAAAAATATTTGCTGAGATTTCAGGCAACTTGTAGTTTTTTTGAAGCTTGGCAACACCTTTCCATGAAAGTGATTTTCGCGAGTCTCTGCTTAGGGCTACATCAACAGCGAACAAACCATAGAGATAGAACTTGAAACTGCTTTATTGTGTCAAGTTTCAAAGAGCTAGCACAAACCGTGTTTGATTTAGAGTTCCAAATACATGTATCCCTATAGGAGAAAAAAGAGTGAAACCTAAAAATGAAAACGGTTACTTCAAACGAACGGTTTAACCTAGCAGAACGAAATTTGGTGAGCCAAGTGGTTTTGGTGTACTGATCATTACATGAAAGAATCATCAAGATTGAGTGAAAAAATGTTTGCTGAGTTTTCAGGCAACTCGTACTTTTTTGGAAGCTTGTCAACCCCTTTCCATGAAAGTGATTTTCGCCAGTCTCTGCTTAGGGCTACATCAACAGCAAACAAAGCATAGAGATAGAACTTGAAACTGCTTAATTGTGTCAAGATTCAAAGAGCTAGCACAAACCGTGTTTGATTTAGAGTTCCAAATACATGTATCCCTATAGGAGAAAACAGAGTGAAACCTAACAATGAAAACGGTTACTGCAAACGAACGGTTCAACCTAGAAGAACGAAATTTGGTGAGCCAAGTGGTTTTGGTGTACTGATCATTACCTGAAAGTATCATCAAGATTGGGTGAAAAAATGTTTGCTGAGATTTCAGGCAACTCGTAGTTTTTTGGAAGTTTGGCAACCACTTTCCATGAAAGTGATTTTCGCCAGTCTCTGCTTAGGGCTACATCAACAGCAAACAAAGCATAAAGATAGAACTTGAAACTGCTTTATTGTGTCAAGTTTCAAAGAGCTAGCACAAACCATGTTTGATTTAGAGTTCCAAATGCAGGTATCCCTATAGGAGAAAACAGAGTGAAACCGAAAAATGAAAACGGTTACTGCAAATGAACGGTTTAACCTAGAAGAACGAAATTTGGTGAGCCAAGTGGTTTTGGTGTACTGATCATTACCTGAAAGAATCATCAAGATTGGGTGAAAAAATATTTGCTGAGATTTCAGGCAACTTGTAGTTTTTTGGAAGCTTGGCAACCCCTTTCCATGAAAGTGATTTTCGCCAGTCTCTGCTTAGGGCTACATCAACAGCAAACAAACCATAGAGATAGAACTTGAAGCTGCTTTATTGTGTCAAGTTTCAAAGAGCTAGCACAAACCGTGTTTGATTTAGAGTTCCAAATACATGTATCCCTATAGGAGAAAGCAGAGTGAAACCGAAAAATGAAAACGGTTAGTTCAAACGAACGGTTTACCCTAGAAGAACGAAATTTGGTGAGCCAAGTGGTTTTGGTGTACTCATCATTAAATGAAAAAATCATCAAGATTGAGTGAAAAAATGTTTGCTGCGATTTCAGGCAACTCGTAGTTTTTTGGAAGCTTGGCAACCCCTTTCCATGAAAGTGATTTTCGCCAGTCTCTGCTTCGGGCTACATCAACAGCAAACAAAGCATAGAGATAGAACTTGAAACTGCTTTATTGTGTCAAGTTTCAAAGAGCTAGCACAAACCGTGTTTGATTTAGAGTTCCAAATACATGTATTCCTATAGAGAAAACAGAGTGAAACGTAACAATGAAAACGGTTACTGCAAACGAACGGTTCAACCTAGAAGAACGAAATTTGGTGAGCCAAGTGGTTTTGGTGTACTGATCATTACCTGAAAGAATCATCAAGATTGGGTGAAAAAAATGTTTGCTGAGAATTCAGGCAACTCATAGTTTTTTGGAAGCTTGGCAACCCCTTTCCATGAAAGTGATTGGCGCCAGTCTCTGCTTCGGGCTACATCAACAGCAAACAAAGCATAGAGATAGAACTTGAAACTGCTTTATTGTGTCAAGTTTCAAAGAGCTAGCACAAACCGTGTTTGATTTAGAGTTCCAAATACATGTATCCCTACAGGAGAAAACAGAGTGAAACCTAAAAATGAAAACGGATACTGCAAACGAATGGTTTAACCTAGAAGAACGAAATTTGGTGAGCCAAGTGGTTTTGGTGTACTGATCATTACCTGAAAGAATCATCAAGATTGGGTGAAAAAATGTTTGCTGAGATTTAAGGCAACTTGTAGTTTTTTGGAAGCTTGGCAACCGCTTGCCATGAAAGTGATTTTTGCCAGTTTCTGCTTAGGGCTACATCAACAGCAAACAAAGCATAGAGATAGAACTTGAAACTGTTTATTGCGTCAAGTTTCAAAGAGCTAGCACAAACCGTGTTTGATTTAGAGTTCCAAATACATGTATCCCTATAGGAGAAAACAGAGTGAAACCTAAAAATGAAAACGGTTACTGCAAACGAACGGTTTAACCTAGAAGAACGAAATTTGGTGAGCCAAGTGGTTTTGGTGTACTGATCATTACCTGAAAGAATCATCAAGATTGGGTGAAAAAATGTTTGCTGAGATTTCATGCAACTCGTAGTTTTTTGGAATCTTGACAACCCCTTTCCATGAAAGTGATTTGCGCCAGTCTCTGCTTAGGGCTACATCAACAGCAAACAAATCATAGAGATAGAACTGGAAACTGCTTTATTGTGTCAAGTTTCAAAGAGCTAGCACAAACCGTGTTTGATTTAGAGTTCCAAATACATGTATCCCTATAGGAGAAAACAGAGTGAAACCTAAAAATGAAAACGGATACTGCAAACGAATGGTTTAACCTAGAAGAACGAAATTTGGTGAGCCAAGTGGTTTTGGTGTTCTGATCATTACCTGAAAGAATCATCAAGATTGGGTGAAAAAAATGTTTGCTGATATTTCAGGCAACTCGTACTTTTTTGGAAGCTTGTCAACCCCTTTCCATGAAAGTGATTTTCGCCAGTCTCTGCTTAGGGCTACATCAACAGCAAACAAAGCATAGAGATAGAAATTGAAACTGCTTTATTGTGTCAAGTTTCAAAGAGCTAGCACAAACCGTGTTTGATTTAGAGTTCCAAATACATGTATCTCTACAGGAGAAAACAGAGTGAAACCTAAAAATGAAAACGGATACTGCAAACGAATGGTTTAACCTAGAACAACGAAATTTGGTGAGCCAAGTGGTTTTGGTGTACTGATCATTACCTGAAAGAATCATCAAGATTGGGTGAAAAAATATTTGCTGAGATTTAAGGCAACTTGTAGTTTCTTGGAAGCTTGGCAACCCCTTTCCATGAAAGTGATTTTTGCCAGTTTCTGCTTAGGGCTACATCAACAGCAAACAAAGCATAGAGATAGAACTTGAAACTGTTTATTGCGTCAAGTTTCAAAGAGCTAGCACAAACCGTGTTTGATTTAGAGTTCCAAATACATGTATCCCTATAGGAGAAAACAGAGTGAAACCAAAAAATGAAAACGGTTACTACAAACGAACGGTTTAACCTAGAAGAACGAAATTTGGTGAGCCAAGTGGTTTTGGTGTACTGATCATTACCTGAAAGAATCATCAAGATTGGGTAAAAAAATGTTTGCTGAGATTTCAGGCAACTCGTAGTTTTTTGGAAGCTTGGCAACCACTTTCCTTGAAAGTGATTTTCACCAGTCTCTGCTTAGGGCTACATCAACAGCAAACAAAGCATAGAGATAGAACTTGATACTGCTTTATTGTGTCAAGTTTGAAAGAGCTAGCACAAACCGTGTTTGATTTAGAGTTCCAAATACATGTATCCTTATAGGAGAAAACAGAGTGAAACGTAAAAATGAAAATGGTTACTGCAAACGAACGGTTTAACCTAGAAGAACGAAATTTGGTGAGCCAAGTGGTTTTGGTGTACTGATCATTACCTGAAAGAATCATCAAGATTGGGTAAAAAAATGTTTGCTGAGATTTCAGGCAACTCGTAGTTTTTTGGAAACTTGGCAACCCCTTTCCATGAAAGTGATTTTCGCCAGTCTCTGCTTAGGGCTACACCAACAGCAAACAAAGCATAGAGATAGAACTTGAAACTGCTTTATTCTGTCAAGTTTCAAAGAGCTAGCACAAACCGTGTTTGATTTAGAGTTCCAAATACATGTATCCCTATAGGAGAAAGCAGAGTGAAACCGAAAAATGAAAACGGTTAGTTCAAACGAACGGTTGAACCTAGAAGAACGAAATTTGGTGAGCCAAGTGGTTTTGGTGTACTCATCATTACATGAAAAAATCATCAAGATTGAGTGAAAAAATGTTTGCTGCGATTTCAGGCAACTCGTAGTTTTTTGGAAGCTTGGCAACCCCTTTCCATGAAAGTGATTTTCGCCAGTCTCTGCTTAGGGCTACATCAACAGCAAACAAAGCATAGAGATAGAACTTGAAACTGCTTTATTGTGTCAAGTTTCAAAGAGCTAGCACAAACCGTGTTTGATTTAGAGTTCCAAATACATGTATCCCTATAGAGAAAACAGAGTGAAACGTAACAATGAAAACGGTTACTGCAAACGAACGGTTCAACCTAGAAGAACGAAATTTGGTGAGCCAAGTGGTTTTGTGTACTGATCATTACCTGAAAGAATCATCAAGATTGGGTGAAAAAATGTTTGCTGAGAATTCAGGCAACTCATAGTTTTTTGGAAGCTTGGCAACCCCTTTCCATGAAGTGATTGGCGCCAGTCTCTGCTTCGGGCTACATCAACAGCAAACAAAGCATAGAGATAGAACTTGAAACTGCTTTATTGTGTCAAGTTTCAAAGAGCTAGCACAAACCGTGTTTGATTTAGAGTTCCAAATACATGTATCCCTACAGGAGAAAACAGAGTGAAACCTAAAAATAAAAACGGATACTGCAAACGAATGGTTTAACCTAGAAGAACGAAATTTGGTGAGCCAAGTGGTTTTGGTGTACTGATCATTACCTGAAAGAATCATCAAGATTGGGTGAAAAAATGTTTGCTGAGATTTAAGGCAACTTGTAGTTTTTTGGAAGCTTGGCAACCGCTTTCCATGAAAGTGATTTTTGCCAGTTTCTGCTTAGGGCTACATCAACAGCAAACAAAGCATAGAGATAGAACTTGAAACTGTTTATTGCGTCAAGTTTCAAAGAGCTAGCACAAACCGTGTTGATTTAGAGTTCCAAATACATGTATCCCTATAGGAGAAAACAGAGTGAAACCTAAAAATGAAAACGGTTACTGCAAACGAACGGTTTAACCTAGAAGAACGAAATTTGGTGAGCCAAGTGGTTTTGGTGTACTGATCATTACCTGAAAGAATCATCAAGATTGGGTGAAAAAATGTTTGCTGAGATTTCATGCAACTCGTAGTTTTTTGGAATCTTGACAACCCCTTTCCATGAAAGTGATTTGCGCCAGTCTCTGCTTAGGGCTACATCAACAGCAAACAAATCATAGAGATAGAACTGGAAACTGCTTTATTGTGTCAAGTTTCAAAGAGCTAGCACAAACCGTGTTTGATTTAGAGTTCCAAATACATGTATCCCTATAGGAGAAAACAGAGTGAAACCTAAAAATGAAACGGATACTGCAAACGAATGGTTTAACCTAGAAGAACGAAATTTGGTGAGCCAAGTGGTTTTGGTGTTCTGATCATTACCTGAAAGACTCATCAAGATTGGTGAAAAAAATGTTTGCTGATATTTCAGGCAACTCGTACTTTTTTGGAAGCTTGTCAACCCCTTTCCATGAAAGTGATTTTCGCCAGTCTCTGCTTAGGGCTACATCAACAGCAAACAAAGCATAGAGATAGAAATTGAAACTGCTTTATTGTGTCAAGTTTCAAAGAGCTAGCACAAACCGTGTTTGATTTAGAGTTCCAAATACATGTATCTCTACAGGAGAAAACAGAGTGAAACCTAAAAATGAAAACGGATACTGCAAACGAATGGTTTAACCTAGAACAACGAAATTTGGTGAGCCAAGTGGTTTTGGTGTACTGATCATTACCTGAAAGAATCATCAAGATTGGGTGAAAAAATATTTGCTGAGATTTAAGGCAACTTGTAGTTTCTTGGAAGCTTGGCAACCCCTTTCCATGAAAGTGATTTTTGCCAGTTTCTGCTTAGGGCTACATCAACAGGAAACAAAGCATAGAGATAGAACTTGAAACTGTTTATTGCGTCAAGTTTCAAAGAGCTAGCACAAACCGTGTTTGATTTAGAGTTCCAAATACATGTATCCCTATAGGAGAAAACAGAGTGAAACCAAAAAATGAAAACGGTTACTACAAACGAACGGTTTAACCTAGAAGAACGAAATTTGGTGAGCCAAGTGGTTTTGGTGTACTGATCATTACCTGAAAGAATCATCAAGATTGGGTAAAAAAATGTTTGCTGAGATTTCAGGCAACTCGTAGTTTTTTGGAAGCTTGGCAACCCCTTTCCTTGAAAGTGATTTTCACCAGTCTCTGCTTAGGGCTACATCAACAGCAAACAAAGCATAGAGATAGAACTTGATACTGCTTTATTGTGTCAAGTTTGAAAGAGCTAGCACAAACCGTGTTTGATTTAGAGTTCCAAATACATGTATCCTTATAGGAGAAAACAGAGTGAAACGTAAAAATGAAAATGGTTACTGCAAACGAACGTTTAACCTAGAAGAACGAAATTTGGTGAGCCAAGTGGTTTTGGTGTACTGATCATTACCTGAAAGAATCATCAAGATTGGGTAAAAAAATGTTTGCTGAGATTTCAGGCACTCGTAGTTTTTTGGAAACTTGGCAACCCCTTCCATGAAAGTGATTTTCGCTAGTCTCTGCTTAGGGCTACACCAACAGCAAACAAAGCATAGAGATAGAACTTGAAACTGCTTTATTCTGTCAAGTTTCAAAGAGCTAGCACAAAACCGTGTTTGATTTAGAGTTCCAAATACATGTATCCCTATAGGAGAAAGCAGAGTGAAACCGAAAAATGAAAACGGTTAGTTCAAACGAACGGTTGAACTAGAAGAACGAAATTTGGTGAGCCAAGTGGTTTTGGTGTACTCATCATTACATGAAAAAATCATCAAGATTGAGTGAAAAAATGTTTGCTGCGATTTCAGGCAACTCGTAGTTTTTTGGAAGCTTGGCAACCCCTTTCCATGAAAGTGATTTTCGCCAGTCTCTTCTTAGGGCTACATCAACAGCAAACAAAGCATAGAGATAGAACTTGAAACTGCTTTATTGTGTCAAGTTTCAAAGAGCTAGCACAAACCGTGTTTGATTTAGAGTTCCAAATACATGGTTCCCTATAGGAGAATACAGAGTGAAACCTACCATGAAAACGGTTACTGCAAACGAACGGGTTAACCTAGAAGAAAAAAATTTGGTGAGCCAAGTGGTTTTGTGTACTGATCATTACCTGAAAGAATCATCAAGATTGGGTGAAAAAATATTTGCTGAGATTTCAGGCAACTTGTTGTTTTTCGGAAGCTTGGTAACCCTTTCCATGAAAGTGATTTTCGCCAGTCTCTGCTTAGGGCTACATCAACAGCAAACAAACCATAGAGATAGAACTTGAAACTGCTTTATTGTGTCAAGTTTCAAGAGCTAGCACAAACCGTGTTTGATTTAGAGTTCCAAATACATGTATCCCTATAGGAGAATACAGAGTGAAACCTACCAATGAAAACGGTTACTGCAAACGAACGGTTTAACCTAGAAGAAAAAAATTTGGTGAGCCAAGTGGTTTTGGTGTACTGATCATTACCTGAAAGAATCATCAAGATTGGGTGAAAAAATATTTGCTGAGATTTCAGGCAACTTGTTGTTTTTCGGAAGCTTGGTAACCCCTTTCCATGAAAGTGATTTTCGCCAGTCTCTGCTTAGGGCTACATCAACAGCAAACAAACCATAGAGATAGAACTTGAAACTGCTTTATTGTGTCAAGTTTCAAAGAGCTAGCACAAACCGTGTTTGATTTAGAGTTCCAAATACATGTATCCCTATAGGAGAAAACAGAGTGAAAACTAAAAATGAAAACGGTTACTTCAAACGAACGGTTGAAACTAGAATAACGAAATTTGGTGAGCCAAGTGGTTTTGGTGTACTGATCATTACATGAAAGAATCATCAAGATTGAGTGAAAAAATGTTTGCTGAGATTTCAGGCAACTCGTACTTTTTTGGAAGCTTGTCAACCCCTTTCCATGAAAGTGATTTTCGCCAGTCTCTGCTTAGGGCTACATCAACAGCAAACAAAGCATAGAGATAGAACTCGAAACTGCTTTATTGTGTCAAGTTTCAAAGAGCTAGCACAAACCGTGTTTGATTTAGAGTTCCAAATACATGTATCCCTATAGAGAAAACAGAGTGAAACGTAACAATGAAACGGTTACTGCAAACGAACGGTTCAACCTAGAAGAACGAAATTTGGTGAGCCAAGTGGTTTTGGTGTACTGATCATTACCTGAAAGAATCATCAAGATTGGGTGAAAAATGTTTGCTGAGAATTCAGGCAACTCATAGTTTTTTGGAAGCTTGGCAACCCTTTCCATGAAAGTGATAGGCGCCAGTCTCTGCTTCGGGCTACATCAACAGCAAACAAAGCATAGAGATAGAACATGAAACTGCTTTATTGTGTCAAGTTTCAAAGAGCTAGCACAAACCGTGTTTGATTTAGAGTTCCAAATACATGTATCCCTACAGGAGAAAACAGAGTGAAACCTAAAAATGAAACGGATACTGCAAACGAATGGTTTAACCTAGAAGAACGAAATTTGGTGAGCCAAGTGGTTTTGGTGTACTGATCATTACCTGAAAGAATCATCAAGATTGGGTGAAAAAATATTTGCTGAGATTTAAGGCAACTTGTAGTTTCTTGGAAGCTTGGCAACCCCTTTCCATGAAAGTGATTTTTGCCAGTTTCTGCTTAGGGCTACATCAACAGCAAACAAAGCATAGAGATAGAACTTGAAACTGTTTATTGCGTCAAGTTTCAAAGAGCTAGCACAAACCGTGTTTGATTTAGAGTTCCAAATACATGTATCCCTATAGGAGAAAACAGAGTGAAACCAAAAAATGAAAACGGTTACTACAAACGAACGGTTTAACCTAGAAGAACGAAATTTGGTGAGCCAAGTGGTTTTGGTGTACTGATCATTACCTGAAAGAATCATCAAGATTGGGTAAAAAATGTTTGCTGAGATTTCAGGCAACTCGTAGTTTTTTGGAAGCTTGGCAACCCTTTCCTTGAAAGTGATTTTCACCAGTCTCTGCTTAGGGCTACATCAACAGCAAACAAAGCATAGAGATAGAACTTGATACTGCTTTATTGTGTCAAGTTTGAAAGAGCTAGCACAAACCGTGTTTGATTTAGAGTTCCAAATACATGTATCCTTATAGGAGAAAACAGAGTGAAACGTAAAATGAAAATTGGTTACTGCAAACGAACGGTTTAACCTAGAAGAACGAAATTTGGTGAGCCAAGTGGTTTTGGTGTACTGATCATTACCTGAAAGAATCATCAAGATTGGGTAAAAAAAGTTTGCTGAGAGATTTCAGGCAACTCGTAGTTTTTTGGAAACTTGGCAACCCCTTTCCATGAAAGTGATTTTCGCCAGTCTCTGCTTAGGGCTACACCAACAGCAAACAAAGCATAGAGATAGAACTTGAAACTGCTTTATTCTGTCAAGTTTCAAAGAGCTAGCACAAACCGTGTTTGATTTAGAGTTCCAAATACATGTATCCCTATAGGAGAAAACAGAGTGAAACCTAAAATGAAAACGGTTACTGCAAACGAACGGTTTAACCTAGAAGAACGAAATTTGGTGAGCCAGGTGGTTTTGATGTACTGATCATGACCAGAAAGAATCATCAAGATTGGGTGAAAAATATTTGCTGAGATTTCAGGCAACTCGTAGTTTTTTGGAAGCTTGGCAACTCCTTTCCATGGAAGTGATTTTCGCCAGTCTCTGCTTAGGGCTACATCAACAGCAAACAAAGCATACAGATAGAACTTGAAACTGCTTTATTGTGTCAAGTTTCAAAGAGCTAGCACAAACCGTGTTTGATTTAGAGTTCCAAATGCAGGTATCCCTATAGGAGAAAACAGAGTGAAACCTTAAAATGAAAACGGTTACTGCAAATGAACGGTTTAACCTAGAAGAACGAAATTTGGTGAGCCAAGTAATTTTTGTGTACTGATCATTACCTGAAAGAATCATCAAGATTGGTTGAAAAATATTTGCTGAGATTTCAGGCAACTTGTAGTTTTTTGGAAGCTTGGCAACCCCCTTCCATGAAAGTGATTTTCGCCAGTCTCTGCTTAGGGCTACATCAACAGCAAACAAAGCATAGAGAAAGAACTTGATACTGCTTTATTGTGTCAAGTTTCAAAGAGCTAGCACAAACCGAGTTTGATTTAGAGTTCCAAATACATGTATCCTTATAGGAGAAAACAGAGTGAAACGTAAAAATGAAAACGGTTACTGGAAACGAACGGTTTAACCTAGAAGAACGAAATTTGGTGAGCCAAGTGGTTTTGGTGTACTGATCATTACCTGAAAGAATCATCAAGATTGGGTAAAAAATGTTTGCTGAGATTTCAGGCAACTCGTAGTTTTTTGGAAACTTGGCAACCCCTTTCCATGAAAGTGATTTTCGCCAGTCTCTGCTTAGGGCTACACCAACAGCAAACAAAGCATAAAGATAGAACTTGAAACTGCTTTATTCTGTCAAGTTTCAAAGAGCTAGGCACAAACCGTGTTTGATTTAGAGTTCCAAATGCATGTATCCCTATAGGAGAAAACAGAGTGAAACCTAAAAATGAAAACGGTTACTGCAAACGAACGGTTTAACCTAGAAGAACGAAATTTGGTAAGCCAGGTGGTTTTGGTGTACTGATCATTACCAGAAAGAATCATCAAGATTGGGTGAAAAAATATTTGCTGAGATTTCAGGCAACTTGTAGTTTTTTGGAAGCTGGCAACTCTTTCCATGGAAGTGATTTTCGCCAGTCTCTGCTTAGGGCTACATCAACAGCAAACAAAGCATAGAGATAGAACTTGAAACTGCTTTATTGTGTCAAGTTTCAAAGAGCTAGCACAAACGTGTTTGATTTAGAGTTCCAAATACATGTATCCCTATAGGAGAAAACAGTGTGAAACCTAAAAATGAAAACGGTTACTGCAAACGAACGGTTTAACCTAGAAGAACGAAATTTGGTGAGCCAAGTGGTTTTGGTGTACTGATCATTACCTGAAAGAATCATCAAGATTGGGTGAAAAAATGTTTGCTGAGATTTCAGGCAACTCGTAGTTTTTTGGAAGCTTGGCAACCCCTTTCCATGAAAGTGATTTTCGCCAGTCTCTGCTTAGGGCTACATCAACAGCAAACAAAGCATAGAGATAGAACTTGAAACTGCTTTATTGTGTCAAGATTCAAAGAGCTAGCACAAACCGTGTTTGATTTAGAGTTCCAAATACATGTATCCCTAAAGGAGAAAACAGAGTGAAACCTAAAAATGAAAACGGTTACTGCAAACGAACGGTTTAACCTAGAAGAACGAAATTTGGTGAGCCAAGTGGTTTTGTTGTACTGATCATTACCTGAAAGAATCATCAAGATTGGGTGAAAAAATGTTTGCTGAGATTTGAGGCAACTCGTATTTTTTTGGAAGCTTGGCAACCCCTTTCCATGAAAGTGATTTTCGCCAGTCTCTGCTTAGGGCTACATCAACAGCAAACAAAGCATAGAGATAGAATTTGAAACTGCTTTATTGTGTCAAGTTTCAAAGAGCTAGCACAAACCGTGTTTGATTTAGAGTTCCAAATACATGTATCCCTATAGGTGAAAACAGAGTGAAACGTAAAAATGAAAACGGTTACTGCAAACGAACGGTTTAACCTAGAAGAACAAAATTTGGTGAGCCAAATGGTTTTGGTGTACTGATCATTACCTGAAAGAATCATCAAGATTGGGTGAAAAAATGTTTGCTGAGATTTCAGGCAACTCGTAGTTTTTTGGAAGCTTGGCAACCCCTTTCCATGAAAGTGATTTTCGCCAGTCTCTGCTTAGGGCTACATCAACAGCAAACAAAGCGTAGAGATAGAACTTGAAACTGCTTTATTGTGTCAAGTTTCAAAGAGCTAACACAAACCGTGTTTGATTTAGAGTTCCAAATACATGTATCCCTATAGGAGAAAACAGAGTGAAACCTAAAAATGAAAACCTTACTGCAAACCAACGGTTTCACCTAGAAGAACGAAATTTGGTGAGCCAAGTGGTTTTGGTGTACTGATCATTACCTGAAAGAATCATCAAGATTGGGTGAAAAAATGTTTGCTGAGATTTGAGGGAACTCGTAGTTTTTTGGAAGCTTGGCAACCCCTTTCCATGAAAGTGATTTTCGCCAGTCTCTGCTTAGGGCTACATCAACAGCAAACAAAGCATAGAGATAGAACTTGAAACTGCTTTATTGTGTCAAGTTTCAAAGAGCTACCACAAACCGTGTTTGATTTAGAGTTCCAAATACATGTATCCCTAAGGGAGAAAACAGAGTGAAACCTAAAAATGAAAACGGTTACTGCAAACGAACGGTTTAACCTAGAAGAACGAAATTTGGTGAGCCAAGTGCTTTTGTTGTACTGATCATTACTTGAAAAAATCATCAAGATTAAGTGAAAAAATGTTTGCTGAGATTTGAGGGAACTCGTAGTTTTTTGGAAGCTTGGCAACCCCTTTCCATGAAAGTGATTTTCGCCAGTCTCTGCTAAGGGCTACATCAACAGCAAACAAAGCATAGAGATAGAACTTGAAACTGCTTTATTGTGTCAAGTTTCAAAGAGGTAGCACAAACCGTGTTTGATTTAGAGTTCCAAATACATGTATCCCTATAGGAGAAAATAGAGTGAAACCTAAAAATGAAAACGGTTACTGCAAACGAACGGTTTAAACTAGAATTACGAAATTTGGTGAGAAAAGTGGTTTTGGCATACTGATCATTACCTGAAAGAATCATCAAGATTGCGTGAAAAATTGTTTTCAGAGATTTCAGGCAACTCGTAGTTTTTTGGAAGCTTGGCAACCCCTTTCCATGAAAGTGATTTTCGCCAGTCTCTACTTAGGGCTACATCAACAACAAACAAAGCATAGAGATAAAACTGGAAACTGCTTTATAGTGTCAAGTTTCAAAGAGCTAGCACAAATCGTGTTTGATTTAGAGTTCCAAATATATGTATCCCTATAGGAGAAAACAGAGTGAATCCTGAAAATGAAAACGGTTACTGCAAACGATCGGTTTAACCTAGAAGAATGAAATTTGGTGAGCCAAGTGGTTTTGGTGTACTGATCATTACCTGAAAGAATCATCAAGATTGGGTGAAAAAATGTTTTAGAGATTTCAGGCAACTCGTAGTTTTTTGGAAGCTTGGCAACCCCTTTCCATGAAAGTGATTTTCGCCAGTCTCTGCTTAGGGCTACATCAACAGCAAACAAAGCATAGAAATAGAACTTGAAACTGCTTTATTGTGTCAATTTTCAAAGAGCTAGCCCAAACCGTGTTTGATTTAGAGTTCCAAATACATGTATCTCTATAGGAGAAAACAGAGTGAAACCTAAAAATGAAAACGGTTACTGCAAACGAACGTTTTAACCTAAAAGAACGAAATTTGGTGAGCCAAGTGGTCTTGGTGTACTGATCATTATCTGAAAGAATCATCAAGATTGGGTGAAAAAATGTTTGCTGAGATTTCAGGAAACTCGTAGTTTTTTGGAAGCTTGGCAACCCCTTTCCATGAAAGTGATTTTCGCCAGTCTCTGCTTAGGGCTACATGAACAGCAAACAAAGCATAGAGATAGAACTTGAAACTGCTTTATTGTGTCAAGTTTCAAAGAGCTAGCACAAACCGTGTTTGATTTAGAATTCCAAATACATGTATCAATATAGGAAAAAACAGAGTGAAACCTAAAAATGAAAACGGTTACTGCAAACCAACGGCATAACCTAAAAGAAGGAAATTTGGTGAGCCAAGTGGTCTTGGTGTACTGATCATTATCTGAAAGAATCATCAAGATTGGGTGAAAAAATGTTTGCTGAGATTTCACGCAACTCGTAGTTTTTTAGAAGCTTGGCAACCCCTTTCCATGAAAGTGATTTTCGCCAGTCTCTGCTTAGGGCTACATGAACAGCAAACAAAGCATAGAGATAAAACTGGAAACTGCTTTATTGTTTCAAGTTTCAAAGAGCTAGCACAAACCGTGTTTGATTTAGAGTTCCAAATACATGTATCCCTATAGGAGAAAAAAGAGTGAAACCTAAAAATGAAAACGATTACTGCAAACGAACGATTTAACCTAGAAGAACGACATTTGGTAAGCCAAGAGGTTTTGGTGTACGGATAATTACCTGAAAGAATCATCAAGATTGGGTGAAAAAATATTTGCTGAGATTTCAGGCAACTCGTAGTTTTTTGGAAGCTTGGCAACCCCTTTCCATGAAAGTGATTTTCGCCAGTCTCTGCTTAGGGGTACATCAACAGCAAACAAACCATAGAGAGAGAACTTGAAACTTCTTTATTGTGTCAAGTATCAAAGAGCTAGCACAACCGTGTTTTATTTAGAGTTCCAAATATATGTATCCCTATAGGAGAAAACAGAGTGAAACCTAAATATGAAAAGGGTTACTGCAACGAACGGTTTAACCTAGAAAAACGAATTTTGGTGAGCCAAGTGGTTTTGGTGTACTGATCATTACCTGAAAGAATCATCAAGATTGGTTGAAAAAATGTTTGCTGAGATTTCAAGCAACTCGTAGTTTTTTGGAAGCTTGGCAACCCCTTTCTATGAAAGTGATTTTCGCCAGTCTCTGCTTAGGGCTACATCAACAGCAAACAAAGCATAGAGATAGAACTTGAAACTGCTTTATTGTGTCAAGTTTCAAAGAGCTAGCCCAAACCCTGTTTGATTTAGAGTTCCAAATACATGTATCCCTATAGGAGAAACAAAGTGAAACCTAAAAATGAAAACGGTTACTGCAAACGAGCGGTTTAACCAAGAAGAACAAAATTTGGGGGAGCCAAGTGGATTCTGTGTACTGATCATTACCTGAAAGAAACGTCAAGATTGGGTGAAAAAATGTTTGCTGATATTTCAGGCAACTCGTATTTTTTTGGAAGCTTGGTAACCCCTTTCCATGAAAGTGATTTTCGTCAGTCTCTGCTTAGGGCTACATCAACAGCAAACAAAGCATAGAGATAGAACTTGAAACTGCTTTATTGTGTCAAGTTTCAAAGAGCTAGCACAAACTGTGTTTGATTTAGAGTTCCAAATACATGTATCCCTATAGGAGAAAACAGAGTGAAACCTAAAAATGAAAACGGTTACTGCAAAAGAACGGTTTAACCTAGAAGAAGGAAATTTGGTGAGCCAGGTGGTTTTTGTGTACTGATCATTACCTGAAAGAATCATCAAGATTGGGTGAAAAAATATTTGCTGAGATTTAAGGCAACTCGTAGTTTTTTGGAAGCTTGGCAACCCCTTTCCATGAAAGTGATTTTCGCCAGTCTCTGCTTTGGGAAACATCAACAGCAAACAATCCATAGAGATAGAACCTGAAACTGCTTTATTGTGTCAAGTTTCAAAGAGCTAGCACAAACCGTGTTTGATTTAGAGTTTCAAATACATGTATCCCTATAGGAGAAAACAGAGTGAAACCTAAAAATGAAAACGGTTACTGCAAACGAACGGTTTAACCTAGAAGAACGAAATTTGGTGAGCCAAGTGGTTTTTGTGTACTGATCATTACCTGAAAGAATCATTAAGATTGGGTGAAAAAATGTTTGCTGAGATTTCAGGCAACTCGTAGTTTTTTGGAAGCTTGGCAACCCCTTTCCATGAAAGGGATTTTTGCCAGTCTCTTCTTAGGGCTACATCAACAGCAAACAATGCATAGAGATAGAACTTGAAACTGCTTTATTGTGTCAAGTTTCAAAGAGCTAGCACAAACCGTGTTTGATTTAGAGTTCCAAATACATGTATCCCTATAGGAGAAAACAGAGTGAAACCTAAAAATGAAAACGGTTACTGCAAACGAACGGTTTAACCTAGAAGAACGAAATTTGGTGACCCAAGTGGTTTTGGTGTCCTGATCATTACCTGAAAGAATCATGAAGATTTGGTGAAAAAATGTTTGCTGAGATTTCAGGCAACTCGTAGTTTTTTGAAGCTTGGCAACCCCTTTCCATGAAAGTGATTTTCGCCAGTCGCTGCTTAGGGCTACATCAACAGCAAACAAACCATAGAGATAGAACTGAAAACGGCTTTATTGTGTCAAGTTTAAAAGAGCTAGCACAAACCGTGTTTGATTTAGAGTTCCAAATACATGTATCTCTATAGGAGAAAACAGAGTGAAACCTAATAATGAAAACGGTAACTGCAAACGAACGGTTTAACCTAGAAGAATGAAATTTGGTGAGCCAAGTGGTTTTTGTGTACTGATCATTACCTGAAAGAATCATCAAGATTCGGTGAAAAAATGTTTGCTGAGATTTCAGGCAACTCGTAGTTTTTTGGAAGTTTGGCAACCCCTTTCCATGAAAGTGATTTTCGCCAGTCTCTGCTTAGGGCTACATAGACAGCACACAAAGCATAGAGATAGAACTTGAAACTGCTTTATTGTGTCAAGTTTCAAAGATCTAGCACAAACCGTGTTTGATTTAGAGTTCCAAATACATGTATCCCTATAGGAGAAAACAGAGTGAAACCTAAGAATGAAAACGGTTACTGCAAACGAACGGTTTAACCTAGAAGAACGAAATTTGGTGAGCCAAGTGGTTTTGGTGTACTGATCATTA
The DNA here is from genome assembly GCF_052094955.1 of Ictidomys tridecemlineatus. Taxonomy (NCBI): domain Eukaryota; kingdom Metazoa; phylum Chordata; class Mammalia; order Rodentia; family Sciuridae; genus Ictidomys; species Ictidomys tridecemlineatus. The sequence goes on from NW_027522635.1 coordinate 34,274, forward strand.
CCTGAAAGAATCATCAAGATTGGGTGAAAAAATGTTTGCTGAGATTTCAGGCACCTCGTAGTTTTTTGGAAGCTTGGCAACCCCTTTCCATGAAAGGGATTTTTGCCAGTCTCTTCTTAGGGCTACATCAACAGCAAACAATGCATAGAGATAGAACTTGAAACTGCTTTATTGTGTCAAGTTTCAAAGAGCTAGCACAAACCGTGTTTGATTTAGAGTTCCAAATACATGTATCCCAATAAGAGAAAACAGAGTGAAACCTAAAAATGAAAACGGTTACTGGAAAAGAACGGTTTAACCTAGAAGATCGAAATTTGGTGAGCCAAGTTGTTTTTGTGTACTGATCATTACCTGAAAGAATCATCAAGATTGGGTGAAAAAAATGTTTGCTGAGATTTCAGGCAACTCGTAGTTTTTTGGAAGCTTGGCAACCCCTTTCCATGAAAGTGATTTTCGCCAGTCTCTGCTTAGGGCTACATCAACAGCAAACAATGCATAGAGATAGAACTTGAAACTGCTTTATTGTGTCAAGTTTCAAAGAGCTAGCACAAACCGTGTTTGATTTAGAGTTCCAAATACATGTATCCCTATAGGAGAAAACAGAGTGAAACCTAAAAATGAAAACGGTTACTGCAAACGAACGGTTTAACCTAGAAGAACGAAATTTGGTGAGCCAAGTGGTTTTGGTGTACTGATCATTACCTGAAAGAATCATCAAGATTTGGTGAAAAAATGTTTGCTGAGATTTCAGGCAACTCCTAGTTTTTTGAAGCTTGGCAACCCCTTTCCATGAAAGTGATTTTCGCCCGTCGCTGCTTAGGGCTACATCAACAGCAAACAAACCATAGAGATAGAACTGAAAACTGCTTTATTGTGTCAAGTTTAAAAGAGCTAGCACAATTGATTTAGAGTTCCAAATACATGTATCTCTATAGGAGAAAACAGAGTGAAACCTAATAATGAAAACGGTAACTGCAAACGAACGGTTTAACCTAGAAGAATGAAATTTGGTGAGCCAAGTAATTTTTGTGTACTGATCATTACCTGAAAGAATCATCAAGATTGGGTGAAAAAATGTTTGCTGAGATTTCAGGCAACTCGTAGTTTTTTGGAAGTTTGGCAACCCCTTTTCATGAAAGTGATTTTCGCCAGTCTCTGCTTAAGGCTACATAGACAGCACACAAAGCATAAAGATAGAACTTGAAACTGCTTTATTGTGTCAAGTTTCAAAGATCTAGCACAAACCGTGTTTGATTTAGAGTTCCAAATACATGTATCCCTATAGGAGAAAACAGAGTGAAACCTAAGAATGAAAACGGTTACTGCAAACGAACGGTTTAACCTAGAAGAACGAAATTTGGTGAGCCAAGTGGTTTTGGTGTACTGATCATTACCTGAAAGAATCATCAAGATTGGGTGAAAAAATGTTTGCTGAGATTTAAGGCAACTCGTAGTTTTTTGGAAGCTTGGCAACCCCTTTCAATGAAAGGGATTTTCGCCAGTCTCTTCTTAGGGCTACATCAACAGCAAACAATGCATAGAGATAGAACTTGAAACTGCTTTATTGTGTCAAGTTTCAAAGAGCTAGCACAAACCGTGTTTGATTTAGAGTTCCAAATACATGTATCCCAATAAGAGAAAACAGAGTGAAACCTAAAAATGAAAACGGTTACTGCAAACGAACGGTTTAACCTAGAAGAACGAAATTTGGTGAGCCAAGTTGTTTTGGTGTACTGATCATTACCTGAAAGAATCATCAAGATTGGGTGAAAAAATATTTGATGAGATTTCAGGCAACTCGTAGTTTTTTGGCAGCTTGGCAACCCCTTTCCATGAAAGTGATTTTCGCCAGTCTCTGCTTAGGGCTACATCAACAGCAAACAAACCATAGAGATAGAACTTGAAACTCCTTTATTGTGTCAAGTTTCAAAGAGCTACCACAAACCGTGTTTGATTTAGAGTTCCAAATACATGTATCCCAATAAGAGAAAACAGAGTGAAACCTAAAAATGAAAACGGTTACTGCAAACCAACGGTTTAACCTAGAAGAACGAAATTTGGTGAGCCAAGTGGTTTTGGTGTACTGATCATTACCTGAAAGAATCATCAAGATTGGGTGAAAAAATGTTTGATGAGATTTCAGGCAACTCGTAGTTTTTTGGCAGCTTGGCAACCCCTTTCCATGAAAGTGATTTTCGCCAGTCTCTGCTTAGGGCTACATCAACAGCAAACAAACCATAGAGATAGAACTTGAAACTGCTTTATTTTGTCAAGTTTCAAACAGCTAGCACAAACCGTGTTTGATTTAGAGTTCCAAATACATGTATCCCAATAAGAGAAAACAGAGTGAAACCTAAAAATGAAAACGGTTACTGCAAACGAACGGTTTAACCTAGAAGAACGAAATTTGGTGAGCCAAGTTGTTTTGGTGTACTGATCATTACCTGAAAGAATCATCAAGATTGGGTGAAAAAATGTTTGATGAGATTTCAGGCAACTCGTAGTTTTTTGGCAGCTTGGCAACCCCTTTCCATCAAAGTGATTTTCGCCAGTCTCTGCTTAGGGCTACATCAACAGCAAACAAACCATAGAGATAGAACTTGAAACTCCTTTATTGTGTCAAGTTTCAAAGAGCTACCACAAACCGTGTTTGATTTAGAGTTCCAAATACATGTATCCCAATAAGAGAAAACAGAGTGAAACCTAAAAATGAAAACGGTTACTGCAAACCAACGGTTTAACCTAGAAGAACGAAATTTGGTGAGCCAAGTGGTTTTGGTGTACTGATCATTACCTGAAAGAATCATCAAGATTGGGTGAAAAAATGTTTGATGAGATTTCAGGCAACTCGTAGTTTTTTGGCAGCTTGGCAACCCCTTTCCATGAAAGTGATTTTCGCCAGTCTCTGCTTAGGGCTACATCAACAGCAAACAAACCATAGAGATAGAACTTGAAACTGCTCTATTTTGTCAAGTTTCAAACAGCTAGCACAAACCGTGTTTGATTTAGAGTTCCAAATACATGTATCCCAATAAGAGAAAACAGAGTGAAACCTAAAAATGAAAACGGTTACTGCAAACGAACGGTTTAACCTAGAAGAACGAAATTTGGTGAGCCAAGTTGTTTTGGTGTACTGATCATTACCTGAAAGAATCATCAAGATTGGGTGAAAAAATGTTTGATGAGATTTCAGGCAACTCGTAGTTTTTTGGCAGCTTGGCAACCCCTTTCCATCAAAGTGATTTTCGCCAGTCTCTGCTTAGGGCTACATCAACAGCAAACAAACCATAGAGATAGAACTTGAAACTCCTTTATTGTGTCAAGTTTCAAAGAGCTAGCACAAACCGTGTTTGATTTAGAGTTCCAAATACATGTATCCCAATAAGAGAAAACAGAGTGAAACCTAAAAATGAAAACGGTTACTGCAAACGAACGGTTTAACCTAGAAGAACGAAATTTGGTGAGCCAAGTTGTTTTGGTGTACTGATCATTACCTGAAAGAATCATCAAGATTGGGTGAAAAAATGTTTGATGAGATTTCAGGCAACTCGTAGTTTTTTGGCAGCTTGGCAACCCCTTTCCATGAAAGTGATTTTCGCCAGTCTCTGCTTAGGGCTACATCAACAGCAAACAAACCATAGAGATAGAACTTGAAACTGCTTTATTTTGTCAAGTTTCAAAAAGCTAGCACAAACCGTGTTTGATTTAGAGTTCCAAATACATGTATCCCTATAGGAGAAAACAGAGTGAAACCTAAAAATGAAAACGGTTACTGCAAACGAACTGTTTAACCTAGAAGAACGAAATTTGGTGAGCCAAGTGATTTTGGTGTACTGATCATTACCTGAAAGAATCATCAAGATTTGGTGAAAAAATGTTTGCTGAGATTTCAGGCAACTCGTAGTTTTTTGGAAGCTTGGCAACCCCTTTCCATGAAAGGCATTTTCGCCAGTCTCTGCTTAGGGCTACATCAACAGCAAACAAACCATAGAGATAGAACTGGAAACTGCATTATTGTGTCAAGTTTCAAAGAGCTAGCACAAACCGTGTTTGATTTAGAGTTCCAAATACATGTATCCCTATAGGAGAAAACAGAGTGAAACCTAAAAATGAAAACGGTTACTGCAAACGAACGGTTTAACCTAGAAAAACGAAATTTGGTGAGCCAAGTGGTTTTTGTGTACTGATCATTAAGTGAAAGAATCATCAAGATTGGGTGAAAAAATGTTTCCTGAGATTTCAGGCAACTCTTAGTTTTTTGGAAGCTTGGCAACCCCTTTCCATGAAAGCGATTTTCGCCAGTGTCTACTTAGGGCTACATCAACAGCAAACAAAGCATAGAGATAGAATTTGAAACTGCTTTATTGTGTCAAGTTTCAAAGAGCTAGCACAAACCGTGTTTGATTTAGAGTTCCAAATATATGTATCCCTTTAGGAAAAAACAGAGTGAAATCTAAAAATGAAAACGGTTAGTGCAAACGAACGGTTTAACCTAGAAAAACGAAATTTGGTGAGCCAAGTGGATTCTGTGTACTGATCATTACCTGAAAGAATCATCAAGATTGGGTGAAAAAATGTTTGCTGAGATTTCAGGCAACTCGTAGTTTTTTGGCAGCTTGGCAACCCCTTTCCATGAAAGTGATTTTCGCCAGTCTCTGCTTAGGGCTACATCAACAGCAAACAAAGAATAGAGATAGAACTGGAAACTGCTTTATTGTGTCAAGTTTCAAAGATCTAGCACAAACCGTGTTGATTTAGAGTTCCAAATACATGTATCCCTAGAGGAGAAAACAGAGTGAAATCTAAAAATGAAAAGGGTTACTGCAAACGAACGGTTTAACTTAGAAGAACGAAATTTGGTGAGCCAAGTGGTTTTTGTGTACTGATCATTACCTGAAAGAATCATCAAGATTGGGTAAAAAATGTTTGCTGAGATTTAAGGCAACTCGTAGTTTTTTGGCAGCTTGGCAACCCCTTTCCATGAAAGTGATTTTCGCCAGTCTCTGCTTAGGGCTACATCAACAGCAAACAAACCATAGAGATAGAACTTGAAACTGCTTTATTTTGTCAAGTTTCAAAAAGCTAGCACAAACCGTGTTTGATTTAGAGTTCCAAATACATGTATCCCTATAGGAGAAAACAGAGTGAAACCTAAAAATGAAAACGGTTACTGCAAACGAACTGTTTAACCTAGAAGAACGAAATTTGGTGAGCCAAGTGATTTTGGTGTACTGATCATTACCTGAAAGAATCATCAAGATTTGGTGAAAAAATGTTTGCTGAGATTTCAGGCAACTCGTAGTTTTTTGGAAGCTTGGCAACCCCTTTCCATGAAAGGCATTTTCGCCAGTCTCTGCTTAGGGCTACATCAACAGCAAACAAACCATAGAGATAGAACTGGAAACTGCATTATTGTGTCAAGTTTCAAAGAGCTAGCACAAACCGTGTTTGATTTAGAGTTCCAAATACATGTATCCCTATAGGAGAAAACAGAGTGAAACCTAAAAATGAAAACGGTTACTGCAAACGAACGGTTTAACCTAGAAAAACGAAATTTGGTGAGCCAAGTGGTTTTTGTGTACTGATCATTAAGTGAAAGAATCATCAAGATTGGGTGAAAAAATGTTTCCTGAGATTTCAGGCAACTCTTAGTTTTTTGGAAGCTTGGCAACCCCTTTCCATGAAAGCGATTTTCGCCAGTGTCTACTTAGGGCTACATCAACAGCAAACAAAGCATAGAGATAGAATTTGAAACTGCTTTATTGTGTCAAGTTTCAAAGAGCTAGCACAAACCGTGTTTGATTTAGAGTTCCAAATATATGTATCCCTTTAGGAAAAAACAGAGTGAAATCTAAAAATGAAAACGGTTAGTGCAAACGAACGGTTTAACCTAGAAAAACGAAATTTGGTGAGCCAAGTGGATTCTGTGTACTGATCATTACCTGAAAGAATCATCAAGATTGGGTGAAAAAATGTTTGCTGAGATTTCAGGCAACTCGTAGTTTTTTGGCAGCTTGGCAACCCCTTTCCATGAAAGTGATTTTCGCCAGTCTCTGCTTAGGGCTACATCAACAGCAAACAAAGAATAGAGATAGAACTGGAAACTGCTTTATTGTGTCAAGTTTCAAAGATCTAGCACAAACCGTGTTGATTTAGAGTTCCAAATACATGTATCCCTAGAGGAGAAAACAGAGTGAAATCTAAAAATGAAAAGGGTTACTGCAAACGAACGGTTTAACTTAGAAGAACGAAATTTGGTGAGCCAAGTGGTTTTTGTGTACTGATCATTACCTGAAAGAATCATCAAGATTGGGTGAAAAATGTTTGCTGAGATTTCAGGCAACTCGTAGTTTTATGGAAGCTTGGCAACCCCTTTCCATGAAAGTGATTTTCGCCAGTCTCTGCTTAGGGCTACATCAACAGCAAACAAAGCATAGAGATAGAACTGGAAACTTCTTTATTGTGTCAAGTTTCAAAGAGCTAGCACAAACCGTGTTTTGATTTAGAGTTCCAAATACATAAATCCCTATAGAAGAAAACAGAGTGAAACCTAAAAATGAAAACGGTTACTGCAAACGAACGGTTTCACCTAGAAGAACGAAATTTGGTGAGCCAAGTGGTTTTGGTGTACTGATCATTACCTGAAAGAATCATCAAGATTGGGTGAGAAAATGTTTGCTGAGACTTCAGGCAACTCGTTGTTTTTTGGAAGCTTGGCAACCCCTTTCCATGAAAGTGATTTTCGCCAGTCTCTGCTTAGGGTACATCAACAGCAAACAAAGCATAGAGAGAGAACTTGAGACTACTTTATTGTGTCAATTTTCAAAGAGCTAGCACAAACCGTCTTTGATTTAGAGTTCCAAATACATGTATCCCTATAGGAGAAAACAGAGTGAAACCTAAAAATGAAAACGGTTACTGTAAACGAACGGTTTAACCTAGAAGAGTGAAATTTGGTGAGGTATGTCGTTTTGGTGTACTGATCATTATCTGAAAGAATCATCAAGATTGGGTGAAAAAATGTTTGCTGAGATTTCAGGCAACTCGTAATTTTTTGGAAGCTTGGCAACCCCTTTCCATGAAAGTGATTTTCGCCAGTCTCTGCTTAGGGCTACATCAACAGCAAACAAAGCATAGAGATAGAACTGGAAACTGCTTTATTGTGTCAAGTTTCAAAAAGCTAGCACAAACCGTGTTTGATTTAGAGTTCCAAATACATGTATTCCTATAGGAGAAAACAGAGTGAAACCTAAAAATGAAAACGGTTACTGCAAACGAACGGTTTAACCTAGAAGAACGAAATTTGGTGAGCCAAGTGGTTTCGGTGTACTGATCAGTACCTGAAAGAATCATCAAGATTGGGTGAAAAAATGTTTGCTGAGATTTCAGGCAACTCGTAGTTTTTTGGATGCTTGGCAACCCCTTTCCATGAAAGTGATTTTCGCCAGTCTCTGCTTAGGGCTACATCAACAGCAAACAAAGCATAGAGATAGAACTTGAAACTGCTTTATTGTGTCAAGTTTCAAAGAGCTAGCACTAACTGTGTTTGATTTAGAGTTCCAAATACATGTATCCCTATAGGAGAAAACAGAGTGAAACCTAAAAATGAAAAGGGTTACTGCAAAGGAACGGTTTAACCTAGAAGAACGAAATTTGGTGAGCCAAGTGGTTTTTGTGTACTGATCATTACCTGAAAGCATCATCAAGATTGGGTGAAAAATCTTTGCTGAGATTTCAGGCAACTCGTAGTTTTTTGGAAGCTTGGCAACCCCTTTCCATGAAAGTGATTTTCGCCAGTCTCTGCTTAGGGCTACATCAACAGCAAACAAACCATAGAGATAGAACTTGAAACTGCTTTATTGTGTCCAGTTTCAAAGAGCTAGCACAAACCGTGTTTGATTTAGAGTTCCAAATACATGTATCCCTATAGGAGAAAACAGAGTGAAACCTAAAAATGAAAACGGTTACTGCAAACGAACGGTTTAACCTAGAAGAACGAAATTTGGTGAGCGAAGTGATTTTGGTGTACTGATCATTACCTGAAAGAATCATCAAGATTGGTTGAAAAAATGTTTCCTGAGACTTCAGGAAACTCGTAGTTTTTTGGAAGCTTGGCAACCCCTTTCCATGAAAGTGATTTTCGCCAGTGTCTGCTTAGGGCTACATCAACAGCAAACAAAGCATAGAGATAGAATTTGAAACTGCTTTATTGTGTCAAGTTTCAAAGAGCTAGCACAAACCGTGTTTGATTTAGAGTTCCAAATACATGTATCCCTTTAGGAGAAAACAGAGTGAAATCTAAAAATGAAAACGGTTAGTGCAAACGAACGGTTTAACCTAGAACAACGAAATTTGGTGAGCCAAGTGGATTCTGTGTACTGACCATTACCTGAAAGAAACATCAAGATTTGGTGAAAAAATGTTTGCTGAGATTTCAGGCAACTCGTAGTTTTTTGGCAGCTTGGCAACCCCTTTCCATGAAAGTGATTTTCGCCAGTGTCTTCTTAGGGTACATCAACAGCAAACAAAGCATAGAAAGAGAACTTGAAACTGCTTTATTGTGTCAAGTTTCAAAGAACTAGCACAAACCGTGTTTGATTTAGAGTTCCAAATACATGTATCCCTATAGGAGAAAACAGAGTGAAACCTAAAAATGAAAACGGTTACTGTAAACGAACGGTTTAACCTAGAAGAGCGAAATTTGGTGAGCTATGTCGTTTTGGTGTACTGATCATTACCTGAAAGAATCATCAAGATTGGGTGAAAAAATGTTTGCTGAGATTTCAGGCAACTCGTAGTTTTTTGGAAGCTTGGCAACCCCTTTCCATGAAAGTGATTTTCGCCAGTCTCTGCTTAGGGCTACATCAACAGCAAACAAAGTATAGAGATAGAACTGGAAACTGCTTTATTGTGTCAAGTTTCAAAGAGCTAGCACAAACCGTGTTTGATTTAGAGTTCCAAATACATGTATCCCTATAGGAGAAAACAGAGTGAAACCTAAAAATGAAATCGGTTACTGCAAACGAACGGTTTAACCTAGAAGAACGAAATTTGGTGAGCCAGGTGGTTTTGGTGTAATGATCATTACCTGAAAGAATCATCAAGTTTGGGTGAAAAAATGTTTGCTGAAATTTCAGGCAACCCGTAGTTTTTTGGAAGCTTGGCAACCCCTTTCCATGAAAGGGATTTTCGCCAGTCTCTGCTTAGGGCTACATCAACAGCAAACAAAGCATAGAGATAGAATTGGAAACTGCGTTATTGTGTCAAGTTTCAAAGAGCTAGCACAAACCGTGTTTGATTTAGAGTTCCAAATACATGTATCCCTATAGGAGAAAACAGAGTGAAACCTAATAATGAAAACGGTTACTGCAAACGAACGGTTTTACCTAGAAGAACTAAATTTGGTGTGCCAAGTGGTTTTGGTGTACTGATCATTACCTGAAAGAATCATCAAGATTGGGTGAAAAAATGTTTGCTGAGATTTCAGGCAACTCGTAGTTTTTTGGAAGCTTGGCAACCCCTTTCCATAAAAGTGATTTTCGCCAGTCTCTGCTTAGGGCTACATCAACAGCAAACAAAGCACAGAGATAGAACTGGAAACTGCTTTATTGTGTCAAGTTTCAAAGAGCTAGCACAAACCGTGTTTGATTTAGAGTTCCAAATACATGTATCCCTATAGGAGAAAACAGAGTGAACCCTAAAAATGAAAAGGGTTACTGCAAACGAACGGTTTAACCTAGAAGAACGAAATTTGGTGAGCCAAGTGGTTTTTGTGTACTGATCATTACCTGAAAGAATCATCAAGATTGGGTAAAAAATGTTTGCTGAGATTTAAGGCAACTCGTAGTTTTTTGGAAGCTTGGCAACCCCTTTCCATGAAAGTGATTTTCGCCAGTCTCTGCTTAGGGCTACATCAACAGCAAACAAACCATAGAGATAGAACTGGAAACTGCTTTATTGTGTCAAGTTTCAAAGAGCTAGCACAAACCGTGTTTGATTTAGAGTTCCAAATACATGTATCCCTATAGGAGAAAACAGAGTGAAACCTAAAAATGAAAACGGTTACTGTAAACGAACGGTTTAACCTAGAAGAGCGAAATTTGGTGAGCTATGTCGTTTTGGTGTACTGATCATTACCTGAAAGAATAATCAAGATTGGGTGAAAAAATGTTTGCTGAGATTTCAGGCAACTCGTAGTTTTTTGGAAGCTTTGCAACCCCTTTCCATGAAAGTGATTTTCGCCATTCTCTGCTTAAGGCTACATCAACAGCAAACAAAGCATAGAGATAGAACTGGAAACTGCTTTATTGTGTCAAGTTTCAAAGAGCTAGCACAAACCGTGTTTGATTTAGAGTTCCAAATACATGTATCCCTATAGGAGAAAACAGAGTGAAACCTAAAAATGAAAACGGTTACTGCAAACGAACGGTTTTACCTAGAAAAGCGAAATTTGGTGAGCTATGTCGTTTTGGTCTACTGATCATTACCTGAAAGAATCATCAAGATTGGGTGAAAAAATGTTTGCTGAGATTTCAGGCAACTCGTAGTTTTTTGGAAGCTTTGCAACCCCTTTCCATGAAAGTGATTTTCGCCATTCTCTGCTTAGGGCTACATCAACAGCAAACAAAGTATAGAGATAGAACTGGAAACTTCTTTATTGTGTCAAGTTTCAAAGAGCTAGCACAAACCGTGTTTGATTTAGAGTTCCAAATACATGTATCCCTATAGGAGAAAACAGAGTGAAACCTAAAAATGAAATCGGTTACTGCAAACGAACGGTTTAACCTAGAAGAACGAAATTTGGTGAGCCAAGTGGTTTTGGTGTAATGATCATTACCTGAAAGAATCATCAAGATTGAGTGAAAAAACGAACGGTTTTACCTAGAAGAACGAAATTTGGTGTGCCAAGTGGTTTTGGCGTACTGATCATTACCTGAAAGAATCATCAAGATTGGGTGAAAAAATGTTTGCTGAGATTTCAGGCAACTCGTAGTTTTTTGGAAGCTTGGCAACCCCTTTCCATGAAAGTGATTTTCGCCAGTCTCTGCTTAGGGCTACATCAACAGCAAACAAAGCACAGAGATCGAACTTGAAACTGCTTTATTGTGTCAAGTTTCAAAGAGCTAGCACAAACCGTGTTTGATTTAGAGTTCCAAATACATGTATCCCTATAGGAGAAAACAGAGTGAAACCTAAAAATGAAAACGGTTACTGCAAAGGAACGGTTTAACCTAGAAGAACGAAATTTGGTGAGCCAAGTGATTTTGGTGTACTGATCATTACCTGAAAGAATCATCAAGATTGGGTGAAAAAATGTTTGCTGAGATTTCAGGAAACTCGTAGTTTTTTGGAAGCTTGGCAACCCCTTTCCATGAAAGTGATTTTCGCCAGTGTCTGCTTAGGGCTACATCAACAGCAAACAAACCATAGAGATAGAATTTCAAACTTCTTTATTGTGTCAAGTTTCAAAGAGCTAGCACAAACCGTGTTTGATTTAGAGGTCCAAATACATGTATCCCTATAGGAGAAAACAGAGTGAAACCTGAAAATGAAAACGGTTACTGCAAACGAACGGTTTTACCTAGAAAAGCGAAATTTGGTGAGCTATGTCGTTTTGGTGTACTGATCATTACCTGAAAGAATCATCAAGATTGGGTGAAAATATGTTTGCTGAGATTTCAGGCAACTCGTAGTTTTTTGGAAGCTTGGCAACCCCTTTCCATGAAAGTGATTTTCGCCAGTCTCTGCTTAGGGCTACATCAACAGCAAACAAAGCACAGAGATAGAACTGGAAACTGCTTTATTGTGTCAAGTTTCAAAGAGCTAGCACAAACCGTGTTTGATTTAGAGTTCCAAATACATGTATCCCTATAGGAGAAAACAGAGTGAACCCTAAAAATGAAAAGGGTTACTGCAAACGAACGGTTTAACCTAGAAGAACGAAATTTGGTGAGCCAAGTGGTTTTTGTGTACTGATCATTACCTGAAAGAATCATCAAGATTGGGTAAAAAATGTTTGCTGAGATTTAAGGCAACTCGTAGTTTTTTGGAAGCTTGGCAACCCCTTTCCATGAAAGTGATTTTCGCCAGTCTCTGCTTAGGGCTACATCAACAGCAAACAAAGCATAGAGATAGAACTGGAAACTCCTTTATTGTGTCAAGTTTCAAAGAGCTAGCACAAACCGTGTTTTATTTAGAGTTCCAAATACATGTATCCCTATAGGAGAAAACAGAGTGAAATCTAAAAATGAAAAGGGTTACTGCAAACGAACGGTTTAACCTAGAAGAACGAAATTTGGTGAGCCAAGTGGTTTTTGTGTACTGATCATTACCTGAAAGAGTCATCAAGATTGGGTGAAAAATGTTTGCTGAGATTTCAGGCAACTCGTAGTTTTTTGGCAGCTTGGCAACCCCTTTCCATGAAAGTGATTTTCACCAGTCTCTGCTTAGGGCTACATCAACAGCAAACAAACCATAGAGATAGAACTTTAAACTGCTTTATTGTGTCAAGTTTCAAAGAGCTAGCACAAACCGTGTTTGATTTAGAGTTCCAAATACATGTATCCCTATAGGAGAAAACAGAGTGAAACCTAAAAATGAAAACGGTTACTGTAAACGAACGGTTTAACCTAGAAGAGCGAAATTTGGTGAGCTATGTCGTTTTGGTGTACTGATCATTACCTGAAAGAATAATCAAGATTGGGTGAAAAAATGTTTGCTGAGATTTCAGGCAACTCGTAGTTTTTTGGAAGCTTAGCAACCCCTTTCCATGAAAGGGATTTTCGCCAGTCTCTGCTTAGGGCTACATCAACAGCAAACAAAGCATAGAGATAGAACTGGAAACTGCTTTATTGTGTCAAGTTTCAAAGAGCTAGCACAAACCGTGTTTGATTTAGAGTTCCAAATACATGTATCCCTATAGGAGAAAACAGAGTGAAACCTAAAAATGAAAACGGTTACTGCAAACGAACGGTTTTACCTAGAAAAGCGAAATTTGGTGAGCTATGTCGTTTTGGTGTACTGATCATTATCTGAAAGAATCATCAAGATTGGGTGAAAATATGTTTGCTGAGATTTCAGGCAACTCGTAGTTTTTTGGAAGCTTGGCAACCCCTTTCCATGAAAGTGATTTTCGGCAGTCTCTGCTTAGGGCTACATCAACAGCAAACAAACCATAGAGATAGAACTTGAAACTGCTTTATTGTGTCAAGTTTCAAAGAGCTAGCACAAACCGTGTTTGATTTAGAGTTCCAAATACATGTATCCCTATAGGAGAAAACAGAGTGAAACCTAAAAATGAAATCGGTTACTGCAAACGAACGGTTTAACCTAGAAGAACGAAATTTGGTTAGCCAAGTGGTTTTGGTGTAATGATCATTACCTGAAAGAATCATCAAGATTGGGTGAAAAAACGAACGGTTTTACCTAGAAGAACGAAATTTGGTGTGCCAAGTGGTTTTGGCGTACTGATCATTACCTGAAAGAATCATCAAGATTGGGTGAAAAAATGTTTGCTGAGATTTCAGGCAACTCGTAGTTTTTTGGAAGCTTGGCAACCCCTTTCCATGAAAGTGATTTTCGCCAGTCTCTGCTTAGGGCTACATCAACAGCAAACAAAGCACAGAGATCGAACATGAAACTGCTTTATTGTGTCAAGTTTCAAAGAGCTAGCACAAACCGTGTTTGATTTAGAGTTCCAAATACATGTATCCCTATAGGAGAAAACAGAGTGAAACCTAAAAATGAAAACGGTTACTGCAAAGGAACGGTTTAACCTAGAAGAACGAAATTTGGTGAGCCAAGTGATTTTGGTGTACTGATCATTACCTGAAAGAATCATCAAGATTGGGTGAAAAAATGTTTCCTGAGACTTCAGGAAACTCGTAGTTTTTTGGAAGCTTGGCAACCCCTTTCCATGAAAGTGATTTTCGCCAGTGTCTGCTTAGGGCTACATCAACAGCAAACAAACCATAGAGATAGAATTTCAAACTTCTTTATTGTGTCAAGTTTCAAAGAGCTAGCACAAACCGTGTTTGAGTTAGAGTTCCAAATACATGTATCCCTATAGGAGAAAACAGAGTGAAATCTAAAAATGAAAACGGTTAGTGCAAACGAACGGTTTAACCTAGAAAAACGCAATTTGGTGAGCCAAGTGGATTCTGTGTACTGATCATTACCTGAAAGAAACATCAAGATTTGGTGAAAAAATGTTTGCTGAGATTTCAGGCAACTCGTAGTTTTTTGGCAGCTTGGCAACCCCTTTCCATGAAAGTGATTTTCGCCAGTCTCTGCTTAGGGCTACATCAACATCAAACAAAGAATAGAGATAGAACTTGAAACTGCTTTATTGTGTCAAGTTTCAAAGAGCTAGCACAAACCGTGTTTGATTTAGAGTTCCAAATACATGTATCCCTATAGGAGAAAACAGAGTGAAACCTAAAAATGAAAAGGGTTACTGCAAACGAACGGTTTAACCTAGAAGAACGAAATTTGGTGAGCCAAGTGGTTTTTGTGTACTGATCATTACCTGAAAGAATCATCAAGATTGGGTGAAAAATGTTTGCTGAGATTTCAGGCAACTCATAGTTTTTTGGCAGCTTGGCAACCCCTTTCCATGAAAGTGATTTTCACAAGTCTCTGCTTAGGGCTACATCAACAGCAAACAAACCATAGAGATAGAACTTTAAACTGCTTTATTGTGTCAAGTTTCAAAGAGCTAGCACAAACCGTGTTTGATTTAGAGTTCCAAATACATGTATCCCTATAGGAGAAAACAGAGTGAAACCTAAAAATGAAAACGGTTACTGTAAACGAACGGTTTAACCTAGAAGAGCGAAATTTGGTGAGCTATGTCGTTTTGGTGTACTGATCATTACCTGAAAGAATAATCAAGATTGGGTGAAAAACTGTTTGCTGAGATTTCAGGCAACTCGTAGTTTTTTGGAAGCTTAGCAACCCCTTTCCATGAAAGGGATTTTCGCCAGTCTCTCTTAGGGCTACATCAACAGCAAACAAAGCATAGAGATAGAACAGGAAACTGCTTTATTGTGTCAAGTTTCAAAGAGCTAGCACAAACCGTGTTTGATTTAGAGTTCCAAATACATGTATCCCTATAGGAGAAAACAGAGTGAAACCTAAAAATGAAAACGGTTACTGCAAACGAACGGTTTTACCTAGAAAAGCGAAATTTGGTGAGCTATGTCGTTTTGGTGTACTGATCATTACCTGAAAGAATCATCAAGATTGGGTGAAAATATGTTTGCTGAGATTTCAGGCAACTCGTAGTTTTTTGGAAGCTTGGCAACCCCTTTCCATGAAAGTGATTTTCGCCATTCTCTGCTTAGGGCTACATCAACAGAAAACAAAGTATAGAGATAGAACTGGAAACTGCTTTATTGTGTCAAGTTTCAAAGAGCTAGCACAAACCGTGTTTGATTTAGAGTTCCAAATACATGTATCCCTATAGGAGAAAACAGAGTGAAACCTAAAAATGAAAAGGGTTACTGCAAACGAACGGTTTAACCTAGAAGAACGAAATTTGGTGAGCCAAGTGGTTTTTGTGTACTGATCATTACCTGAAAGAGTCATCAAGATTGGGTGAAAAATGTTTGCTGAGATTTCAGGCAACTCGTAGTTTTTTGGCAGCTTGGCAACCCCTTTCCATGAAAGTGATTTTCACCAGTCTCTGCTTAGGGCTACATCAACAGCAAACAAACCATAGAGATAGAACTTTAAACTGCTTTATTGTGTCAAGTTTCAAAGAGCTAGCACAAACCGTGTTTGATTTAGAGTTCCAAATACATGTATCCCTATAGGAGAAAACAGAGTGAAACCTAAAAATGAAAACGGTTACTGTAAACGAACGGTTTAACCTAGAAGAGCGAAATTTGGTGAGCTATGTCGTTTTGGTGTACTGATCATTACCTGAAAGAATAATCAAGATTGGGTGAAAAAATGTTTGCTGAGATTTCAGGCAACTCGTAGTTTTTTGGAAGCTTAGCAACCCCTTTCCATGAAAGGGATTTTCGCCAGTCTCTGCTTAGGGCTACATCAACAGCAAACAAAGCATAGAGATAGAACTGGAAACTGCTTTATTGTGTCAAGTTTCAAAGAGCTAGCACAAACCGTGTTTGATTCAGAGTTCCAAATACATGTATCCCTATAGGAGAAAACAGAGTGAAACCTAAAAATGAAAACGGTTACTGCAAACGAACGGTTTTACCTAGAAAAGCGAAATTTGGTGAGCTATGTCGTTTTGGTGTACTGATCATTATCTGAAAGAATCATCAAGATTGGGTGAAAATATGTTTGCTGAGATTTCAGGCAACTCGTAGTTTTTTGGAAGCTTGGCAACCCCTTTCCATGAAAGTGATTTTCGCCATTCTCTGCTTAGGGCTACATCAACAGCAAACAAAGTATAGAGATAGAACTGGAAACTTCTTTATTGTGTCAAGTTTCAAAGAGCTAGCACAAACCGTGTTTGATTTAGAGTTCCAAATACATGTATCCCTATAGGAGAAAACAGAGTGAAACCTAAAAATGAAATCGGTTACTGCAAACGAACGGTTTAACCTAGAAGAACGAAATTTGGTTAGCCAAGTGGTTTTGGTGTAATGATCATTACCTGAAAGAATCATCACGATTGGGTGAAAAAACGAACGGTTTTACCTAGAAGAACGAAATTTGGTGTGCCAAGTGGTTTTGGCGTACTGATCATTACCTGAAAGAATCATCAAGATTGGGTGAAAAAATGTTTGCTGAGATTTCAGGCACCTCGTAGTTTTTTGGAAGCTTGGCAACCCCTTTCCATGAAAGTGATTTTCGCCAGTCTCTGCTTAGGGCTACATCAACAGCAAACAAAGCACAGAGATCGAACTTGAAACTGCTTTATTGTGTCAAGTTTCAAAGAGCTAGCACAAACCGTGTTTGATTTAGAGTTCCAAATACATGTATCCCTATAGGAGAAAACAGAGTGAAACCTAAAAATGAAAACGGTTACTGCAAAGGAACGGTTTAACCTAGAAGAACGAAATTTGGTGAGCCAAGTGATTTTGGTGTACTGATCATTACCTGAAAGAATCATCAAGATTGGGTGAAAAAATGTTTCCTGAGACTTCAGGAAACTCGTAGTTTTTTGGAAGCTTGGCAACCCCTTTCCATGAAAGTGATTTTCGCCAGTGTCTGCTTAGGGCTACATCAACAGCAAACAAACCATAGAGATAGAATTTCAAACTTCTTTATTGTGTCAAGTTTCAAAGAGCTAGCACAAACCGTGTTTGAGTTAGAGTTCCAAATACATGTATCCCTTTAGGAGAAAACACAGTGAAATCTAAAAATGAAAACGGTTAGTGCAAACGAACGGTTTAACCTAGAAAAACGCAATTTGGTGAGCCAAGTGGATTCTGTGTACTGATCATTACCTGAAAGAAACATCAAGATTTGGTGAAAAAATGTTTGCTGAGATTTCAGGCAACTCGTAGTTTTTGGCAGCTTGGCAACCCTTTCCATGAAAGTGATTTTCGCCAGTCTCTGCTTAGGGCTACATCAACATCAAACAAAGAATAGAGATAGAACTTGAAACTGCTTTATTGTGTCAAGTTTCAAAAGAGCTAGCACAAACCGTGTTTGATTTAGAGTTCCAAATACATGTATCCTTTAGGGAGAAAACAGAGTGAAACCTAAAAATGAAAAGGGTTACTGCAAACGAACGGTTTAACCTAGAAGAACGAAATTTGGTGAGCCAAGTGGTTTTGTGTACTGATCATTACCTGAAAGAATCATCAAGATTGGGTGAAAAATGTTTGCTGAGATTTCAGGCAACTCGTAGTTTTTTGGCAGCTTGGCAACCCTTTCCATGAAAGTGATTTTCACAAGTCTCTGCTTAGGGCTACATCAACAACAAACAAACCATAGAGATAGAACTTTAAACTGCTTTATTGTGTCAAGTTTCAAAGAGCTAGCACAAACCGTGTTTGATTTAAAGTTCCAAATACATGTATCCCTATAGGAGAAAACAGAGTGAAACCTAAAAATGAAAACGGTTACTGTAAACGAACGGTTTAACCTAGAAGAGCGAAATTTGGTGAGCTATGTCGTTTGGGTGTACTGATCATTACCTGAAAGAATAATCAAGATTGGGTGAAAAACTGTTTGCTGAGATTTCAGGCAACTCGTAGTTTTTTGGAAGCTTAGCAACCCCTTTCCATGAAAGGGATTTTCGCCAGTCTCTGCTTAGGGCTACATCAACAGCAAACAAAGCATAGAGATAGAACAGGAAACTGCTTTATTGTGTCAAGTTTCAAAGAGCTAGCACAAACCGTGTTTGATTTAGAGATCCAAATACATGTATCCTATAGGAGAAAACAGAGTGAAACCTAAAAATGAAAACGGTTACTGCAAACGAACGGTTTTACCTAGAAAAGCGAAATTTGGTGAGCTATGTCGTTTTGGTGTACTGATCATTTACCTGAAAGAATCATCAAGATTGGGTGAAAATATGTTTGCTGAGATTCAGGCAACTCGTAGTTTTTTGGAAGCTTGGCAACCCCTTTCCATGAAAGTGATTTCGCCATTCTCTGCTTAGGGCTACATCAACAGCAAACAAAGTATAGAGATAGAACTGGAAACTGCTTTATTGTGTCAAGTTTCAAAGAGCTAGCACAAACCGTGTTTGATTTTAGAGTTCCAAATACATGTATCCCTATAGGAGAAAACAGAGTGAAACCTAAAAATGAAATCGGTTACTGCAAACGAACGGTTTAACCTAGAAGAACGAAATTTGGTGAGCCAAGTGGTTTTGGTGTAATGATCATTACCTGAAAGAATCATCAAGATTGGGTGAAAAAATGTTTGCTGAGATTTCAGGCAACTCGTAGTTTTTTGGAAGCTTGGCAACCCCTTTCCATGAAAGGGATTTTCGCCAGTCTCTGCTGAGGGCTACATCAACAGCAAACAAAGCATAGATATAGAACTTGAACTGCTTTATTGTGTCAAGTTTCAAAGAGCTAGCACAAACCGTGTTTGATTTAGAGTTCAAATACATGTATCCCTATAGGAGAAAACAGAGTTGAAACCGAAAAATGAAAATGGTTACTGCAACCGAACGGTTTAACCTAGAACAACGAAATTTGGTGAGCCAAGTGGTTATGGTGTACTGATCATTACCTGAAAGAATCATCAAGATTGGATGAGAAAATGTTCGCTGAGACTTCAGGCAACTCGTAGTATTTTGGAAGCTTGGCAACCCCTTTCCATGAAAGTGATTTTCGCCATGTCTTCTTAGGGTACATCAACAGCAAACAAAGCGTAGAGAGAGAACTTGAAACTGCTTTATTGTGTCAAGTTTCAAAGAGCTAGCACAAACCGTGTTTGATTTAGAGTTCCAAATACATGTATCTCTATAGGAGAAAACAGAGTGAAACCTAAAAATGAAAACGGTTACTGTAAACGAACAGTTTAACCTAGAAGAGCGAAATTTGGTGAGCTATGTCGTTTTGGTGTACTGATCATTACCTGAAAGAATCATCAAGATTGGGTGAAAAAATGTTTGCTGAGATTTCAGGCAACTCGTAGTTTTTTGGAAGCTTGGCAACCCCTTTCCATGAAAGTGATTTTCGCCAGTCTCTGCTTAGGGCTACATCAACAGCAAACAAAGCATAGAGATAGAACTGGAAACTGCTTTATTGTGTCAAGTTTCAAAAGCTAGCACAAACCGTGCTTGATTTAGAGTTCCAAATACATGTATTACTATAGGAGAAAAGAGAGTGAAACCTAAAATGAAAACGGTTACTGCAAACGAACGGTTTAACCTAGAAGAACGAAATTTGGTGAGCCAAGTGGTTTTGGTGTACTGATCATTACCTGAAAGAATCATCAAGATTGGGTGAAAAATGTTTGCTGAGATTTCAGGCAACTCGTAGTTTTTTGGAAGCTTGGCAACCCCTTTCCATAAAAGTGATTTTCGCCAGTCTCTGCTTAGGGCTACATCAACATCAAACAAAGAATAGAGATAGAACTTGAAACTGCTTTATTGTGTCAAGTTTCAAAGAGCTAGCACAAACCGTGTTTGATTTAGAGTTCCAAATACATGTATCCCTATAGGAGAAAACAGAGTGAAACCTAAAAATGAAAAGGGTTACTGCAAACGAACGGTTTAACCTAGAAGAACGAAATTTGGTGAGCCAAGTTGTTTTTGTGTACTGATCATTACCTGAAAGTATCATCAAGATTGGGTGAAAAATGTTTGCTGAGATTTCAGGCAACTCGTAGTTATTTGGAAGCTTGGCAACCCCTTTCCATGAAAGTGATTTTCGCCAGTCTCTGCTAAGGGCTACATCAACAGCAAACAAAGCATAGAGATAGAACTGGAAACTTCTTATTGTGTCTGTTTCAAAGAGCTAGCACAAACCGTGTTTTGATTTAGAGTTGCAAATACATGAATCCCTATAGAAGAAAACAGAGTGAAACCTAAAATGAAAACGGTTACTGCAAACGAACGGTTTAACCTTGAACAACGAAGTTTGGTGAGCCAAGTGGTTATGGTGTACTGATCATTACCTGAAAGAATCATCAAGATTGGATGAGAAAATGTTTGCTGAGACTTCAGGCAACTCGTAGTATTTTGGAAGCTTGGCAACCCTTTCCATGAAAGTGATTTTCGCCATGTCTTCTTAGGGTACATCAACAGCAAACAAAGCATAGAGTAGAGAACTTGAAACTGCTTTATTGTGTCAAGTTTCAAAGAGCTAGCACAAACCGTGTTTGATTTAGAGTTCCAAATACATGTATCCCTATAGGAGAAAACAGAGTGAAACCTAAAAAATGAAAACGGTTACTGTAAACGAACAGTTTAACCTAGAAAAGCGAAATTTGGTGAGCTATGTGTTTTGGTGTACTGATCATTACCTGAAAGAATCATTAAGATTGGGTGAAAAAATATTTGCTGAGATTTCAGGCAACTCGTAGTTTTTGGAAGCCTTGGCAACCCCTTTCCATGAAAGTGATTTTCGCCAGTCTCTGGCTTAGGGGCTACATCAACAGCATATAAGATAGAGATGAAATGGAAACTGCTTTATTGTGTCAAGTTTCAAAAAAAGCTAGCACAAACCGTGCTTGATTTAGAGTTCCAAATACATGGTATTACTATAGGAGAAAACAGAGTGAAACCTAAAAATGAAAACGTTACTGCAAACGAACGGTTTAACCTAGAAGAACGAAATTTGGTGAGCCAAGTGGTTTTGGTGTAATGATCATTACTGAAAGAATCATCCAGATTGGATGCAGATTGGATGAAAAAATGTTTGCTGAGATTTCAGGCAACTCGTAGTTTTTTGGAAGCTTGGCAACCCCTTTCCATAAAAGGGATTTTCGCCAGTCTCTGCTTAGGGCTACATCAACAGCAAACAAAGCATAGAGATAGAACTGGAAACTGCTTTATTGTTTCAAGTTTCAAAGAGCTGGCACAAACCGTGTTTGATTTAGAGTTCCAAATACATGTATCCCTATAGGAGAAAACAGAGTGAAACTTAAAAATGAAAAGGGTTACTGCAAACGAACGGTTTAACCTAGAAGAACGAAATTTGGTGAGCCAAGTGGTTTTTGTATATTGATCATTACCTGAAAGAATCATCAAGATTGGGTGAAAAATGTTTGCTGAGATTTCAGGCAACTCGTAGTTTTTGGAAGCTTGGCAACCCCTTTCCATGAAAGTGATTTTCGCCAGTCTCTGCTTAGGGCTACATCAACAGCAAACAAAGCATAGAGATAGAACTGGAAACTGCTTTATTGTTTCAAGTTTCAAAGAGCTGGCACAAACCGTGTTTGATTTAGAGTTCCAAATACATGTATCTCTATAGGAGAAAACAGAGTGAAACTTAAAAATGAAAAGGGTTACTGCAAACGAACGGTTTAACCTAGAAGAGCGAAATTTGGTGAGCTATGTCGTTTTGGTGTACTGATCATTACCTGAAAGAATCATCAAGATTGGGTGAAAAAATGTTTGCTGAGATTTCAGGCAACTCGTAGTTTTTTGGAAGCTTGGCAACCCCTTTCCATGAAAGTGATTTTCGTCAGTCTCTGCTTAGGGCTACATCAACAGCAAACAAAGCATAGAGATAGAACTGGAAACTGCTTTATTGTGTCAAGTTTCAAAAAGCTAGCACAAACCGTGCTTGATTTAGAGTTCCAAATACATGTATTACTATAGGAGAAAAGAGAGTGAAACCTAAAAATGAAAACGGTTACTGCAAACGAACGGTTTAACCTAGAAGAACGAAATTTGGTGAGCCAAGTGGTTTTGGTGTACTGATCATTACCTGAAAGAATCATCAAGATTGGGTGAAAAAATGTTTGCTGAGATTTCAGGCAACTCGTAGTTTTTTGGCAGCTTGGCAACCCCTTTCCATAAAAGTGATTTTCGCCAGTCTCTGCTTAGGGCTACATCAACATCAAACAAAGAATAGAGATAGAACTTGAAACTGCTTTATTGTGTCAAGTTTCAAAGAGCTAGCACAAACCGTGTTTGATTTAGAGTTCCAAATACATGTATCCCTATAGGAGAAAACAGAGTGAAACCTAAAAATGAAAAGGGTTACTGCAAACGAACGGTTTAACCTAGAAGAACGAAATTTGGTGAGCCAAGTTGTTTTTGTGTACTGATCATTACCTGAAAGTATCATCAAGATTGGGTGAAAAATGTTTGCTGAGATTTCAGGCAACTCGTAGTTATTTGGAAGCTTGGCAACCCCTTTCCATGAAAGTGATTTTCGCCAGTCTCTGCTTAGGGCTACATCAACAGCAAACAAAGCATAGAGATAGAACTGGAAACTTCTTTATTGTGTCAGGTTTCAAAGAGCTAGCACAAACCGTGTTTTGATTTAGAGTTGCAAATACATGAATCCCTATAGAAGAAAACAGAGTGAAACCTAAAAATGAAAACGGTTACTGCAAACGAACGGTTTAACCTAGAACAACGAAGTTTGGTGAGCCAAGTGGTTATGGTGTACTGATCATTACCTGAAAGAATCATCAAGATTGGATGAGAAAATGTTTGCTGAGACTTCAGGCAACTCGTAGTATTTTGGAAGCTTGGCAACCCCTTTCCATGAAAGTGATTTTCGCCATGTCTTCTTAGGGTACATCAACAGCAAACAAAGCATAGAGAGAGAACTTGAAACTGCTTTATTGTGTCAAGTTTCAAAGAGCTAGCACAAACCGTGTTTGATTTAGAGTTCCAAATACATGTATCCCTATAGGAGAAAACAGAGTGAAACCTAAAAATGAAAACGGTTACTGTAAACGAACAGTTTAACCTAGAAAAGCGAAATTTGGTGAGCTATGTCGTTTTGGTGTACTGATCATTACCTGAAAGAATCATTAAGATTGGGTGAAAAAATGTTTGCTGAGATTTCAGGCAACTCGTAGTTTTTTGGAAGCTTGGCAACCCCTTTCCATGAAAGTGATTTTCGCCAGTCTCTGCTTAGGGCTACATCAACAGCAAACAAAGCATAGAGATAGAACTGGAAACTGCTTTATTGTGTCAAGTTTCAAAAAGCTAGCACAAACCGTGCTTGATTTAGAGTTCCAAATACATGTATTACTATAGGAGAAAACAGAGTGAAACCTAAAAATGAAAACGGTTACTGCAAACGAACGGTTTAACCTAGAAGAACGAAATTTGGTGAGCCAAGTGGTTTTGGTGTACTGATCATTACCTGAAAGAATCATCAAGATTGGGTGAAAAAATGTTTGCTGAGATTTCAGGAAACTCGTAGTTTTTTGGAAGCTTGGCAACCCCTTTCCATGAAAGTGATTTTCGCCAGTCTCTGCTTAGGGCTACATCAACAGCAAACAAAGCATAGAGATAGAACTGGAAACTGCTTTATTGTGTCAAGTTTCAAAAAGCTAGCACAAACCGTGCTTGATTTAGAGTTCCAAATACATGTATTACTATAGGAGAAAAGAGAGTGAAACCTAAAAATGAAAACGGTTACTGCAAACGAACGGTTTAACCTAGAAGAACGAAATTTGGTGAGCCAAGTGGTTTTGGTGTACTGATCATTACCTGAAAGAATCATCAAGATTGGGTGAAAAAATGTTTGCTGAGATTTCAGGCAACTCGTAGTTTTTTGGCAGCTTGGCAACCCCTTTCCATAAAAGTGATTTTCGCCAGTCTCTGCTTAGGGCTACATCAACAGCAAACAAACCATAGAGATAGAACTTTAAACTGCTTTATTGTGTCAAGTTTCAAAGAGCTAGCACAAACCATGTTTGATTTAGAGTTCCAAATACATGTATGCCTATAGGAGAAAACAGAGTGAAACCTAAAAATGAAAACGGTTACTGAAAACGAACGGTTTAACCTAGAAGAACGAAATTTGGTGAGCCAAGTGGTTTTGGTGTACTGATCATTTCCTGAAATATCATCAAGATTGGGTGAAAAAATTTTTGCTGAGATTTCAGGAAACTCGTAGTTTTTTGGAAGCTTGGCAACCCCTTTCCATGAAAGTGATTTTCGCCAGTCTCTGCTTAGGGCTACATCAACAGCAAACAAAGCATAGAGATAGAACTTGAAACTGCTTTATTGTGTCAAGTTTCAAAGAGCTAGCACAAACCGTGTTTGATTTAGAGTTCCAAATACATGTATCCCTATAGGAGAAAACAGAGTGAAACCTAAAAATGAAAACGGTTACTGCAAACGAACGGTTTAACTTAGAAGAACGAAATTTGGTGAGCCAAGTGGTTTTGGTTTAATGATCATTACCTGAAAGAATCATCAAGATTGGGTGAAAAAATGTTTGCTGAGATTTCAGGCAACTCGTAGTTTTTTGGAAGCTTGGCAACCCCTTTCCATGAAAGGGATTTTCGCCAGTCTCTGCTTAGGGCTACATCAACAGCAAACAAAGCATAGAGATAGAACTGGAAACTGCTTTATTGTGTCAAGTTTCAAAGAGCTAGCACAAACCGTGTTTGATTTAGAGTTCCAAATACATGTATCCCTATAGGAGAAAACAGAGTGAAACCTAAAAATGAAAAGGGTTACTGCAAACGAACGGCTTAACCTAGAACAACGAAATTTGGTGAGCCAAGTGGTTTTGGTGTACTGATCATTACTTGAAAGAATCATCAAGATTGGGTGAAAAAATGTTTGCTGAGATTTCAGGCAACTCGTAGTTTTTTCGAAGCTTGACAACCCCTTTCCATGAAAGTGATTTTCGCGAGTCTCTGCTTAGGGCTACATCAACAGCAAACAAAGCATAGAGATAGAACTTGAAACTGCTTTTTTGTGTCAAGTTTCAAAGAGCTAGCACAAACCGTGTTTGATTTAGAGTTCCAAATACATGTATCCCTATAGGAGAAAACAGAGTGAAACCTAAAAATGAAAACGGTCACTGCAAACGAACGGTTTAACCTAGAAGAACGAAATTTGGTGAGCCTAGTGGTATTTGTGTACTGATTATTACCTGAAAGAATCATCAAGATTGGGTGAAAAAATGTTTGCTGAGATTTCTGGCAACTCGTAGTATTTTGGAAGCTTGGCAACCCCTTTCCATGAAAGTGATTTTTGCCAGTCTCTGCTTAGGGGTAAATCAACAGCACACAAACCATAGAGATAGAACTTGAAACTGCTTTATTGTGTCAACTTTCAACGAGCTAGCACAAACCGTGTTTGATTTAGAGTTCAAAATACATGTATCTCTATAGGAGAAAACAGAGTGAAACCTAAAAATGAAAACGGTTACTGCAAATGAACGGTTTAACCTAGAAGAACGAAATTAGGTGAGCCAAGTGGTTTTGGTGTACTGATCATTACCTGAAAGGATCATCAAGATTGGGTGAAAATATGTTTGCTGAGATTTCAGGCAACTCGTAGTTTTTTGGAAGCTTGGCAACCCCTTTCCATGAAAGTGATTTTCGCCATTCTCTGCTTAGGGCTACATCAACAGCAAACAAAGCATAGAGATAGAACTTGAAACTGCTTTATTGTGTCAAGTTTCAAATTGCTAGCACAAACCGTGTTTGATTTAGAGTTCCAAATACATGTATCCCTATAGGAGAAAACAGAGTGAAACCTAAAAATGAAAACGGTTACTGCAAACGAACGGTTTAACCTAGAAGAACGAAATTTGGTGAGCCAAATGGTTTTGGTGTACTGATCATTACCTGAAAGAATCATCAAGATTGGGTGAAAAAATGTTTGCTGAGATTTCAGGCAACTCGTAGTTTTTTGGAAGCTTGGCAACCCCTTTCCATGAAAGTGATTTTTGTCAGTCTCTGCTTAGGGCTACATCAACAGCACACAAACCATAGAGATAGAACTTGAAAGTGCTTTATTGTGTCAAGTTTCAAAGAGCTACCACAAACCATGTTTGATTTACACTTCAAAATACATGTATCCCTATAGGAGAAAACAGAGTGAAACCTAAAAATCAAAACGGTTACTGCAAAGGAACAGTTTAACCTAGAAGAACGAAATTTGGTGAGCCAAGTGGTTTTGGTATACTGATCATTACCTGAAAGGATCATCAAGATTGGGTGAAAAAATGTTTGCTGAGATTTCAGGCAACTCGTAGTTTTTTGGAAGCTTGGCAACCCCTTTTCATTAAAGTGATTTTCTCCAGTCTCTGCTTAGGGCTACATCAACGGCAAACAAAACATAGAGATAGAACTTGAAACTGCTTTATTGTGTCAAGTTTCAAAGAGCTAGCACAAACAGTGTTTGATTTAGAGTTCCAAATACATGTATCCCTATAGGAGAAAACAGAGTGAAACCTAAAAATGAAAACGGTTACTGCAAACGAACGGTTTAACCTAGAAGAACGAAATTTGGTGAGCCAAGTGGTTTTGGTGTACTGATCATTACCTGAAAGAATCATCAAGATTGGGTGAAAAAATGTTTGCTGAGATTTCAGGCAACTCGTAGTTTTTTGGAAGCTTGGCAACCCCTTTCCATGAAAGTGATTTTCGCCAATCTCTGCTTAGGGCTACATCAACAGGAAACAAAGCATAGAGTTAGAACTTGAAACTGCTTTATTGTGTCAAGTTTCAAAGAGCTAGCACAAACCGTGATTGATTTAGAGTTCCAAATACATGTATTTCTATTGGACAAAACAGAGTGAAACCTAAAAATGAAAACGGTTACTGCAAACGAACGGTTTAACCTAGCAGAACGAAATTTGGTGAGCCAAGTGGTTTTGGTGTACTGATCATTACCTAAAAGAATCATCAAGATTGGGTGAAAAAATGTTTGCTGAGATTTCAGGCAACTCGTAGTTTTTTGATGCTTGGCAACCCCTTTCCATGAAAGTGATTTTCGCCAGTCTCTGCTTAGGGCTACATCAACAGCAAACAAAGAATAGTGATAGAACTTGAAACTGCTTTATTGTGTCAAGTTTCAAAGAGCTAGCACAAATCGTGTTTGATTTAGAGTTCCAAATACATGTATCCCTATAGGAGAAAACAGAGTGAAACCTAAAAATGAAAACGGTTACTGCAAACGAAAGGTTGAACCTAGAAGAACGAAATTTGGTTTGCCAAGTGGTTTTGGTGTACTGATCATTACCTGAAAGAATAATCAAGATTGGGTGAAAAAATGTTTGCTGAGATTTCAGGCAACTCGTAGTTTTTTGGAAGATTGGCAACCCCTTTCCATGAAAGTGATTTTCGCCAGTCTCTGCTTAGGGCTACATCAACAGCAAACAAAGCATAGAGATAGAACTGGAAACTGCTTTATTGTTTCAAGTTTCAAAGAGCTGGCACAAACCGTGTTTGATTTAGAGTTCCAAATACATGTATCTCTATAGGAGAAAACAGAGTGAAACTTAAAAATGAAAAGGGTTACTGCAAACGAACGGTTTAACCTAGAAGAGCGAAATTTGGTGAGCTATGTCGTTTTGGTGTACTGATCATTACCTGAAAGAATCATCAAGATTGGGTGAAAAAATGTTTGCTGAGATTTCAGGCAACTCGTAGTTTTTTGGAAGCTTGGCAACCCCTTTCCATGAAAGTGATTTTCGTCAGTCTCTGCTTAGGGCTACATCAACAGCAAACAAAGCATAGAGATAGAACTGGAAACTGCTTTATTGTGTCAAGTTTCAAAAAGCTAGCACAAACCGTGCTTGATTTAGAGTTCCAAATACATGTATTACTATAGGAGAAAAGAGAGTGAAACCTAAAAATGAAAACGGTTACTGCAAACGAACGGTTTAACCTAGAAGAACGAAATTTGGTGAGCCAAGTGGTTTTGGTGTACTGATCATTACCTGAAAGAATCATCAAGATTGGGTGAAAAAATGTTTGCTGAGATTTCAGGCAACTCGTAGTTTTTTGGCAGCTTGGCAACCCCTTTCCATAAAAGTGATTTTCGCCAGTCTCTGCTTAGGGCTACATCAACATCAAACAAAGAATAGGATAGAACTTGAAACTGCTTTATTGTGTCAAGTTTCAAAGAGCTAGCACAAACCGTGTTTGATTTAGAGTTCCAAATACATGTATCCCTATAGGAGAAAACAGTGAAACCTAAAAATGAAAACGGATACTGCAAACGAATGGTTTAACCTAGAAGAACGAAATTTGGTGAGCCAAGTGGTTTTGGTGTACTGATCATTACCTGAAAGAATCATCAAGATTGGGTGAAAAAATGTTTGCTGAGATTTCAGGCAACTCGTAGTTTTTAGGAAGCTTGGCAACCCCTTTCCATGAAAGTGATTTTCGCCAGTCTCTGCTTAGGGCTACATCAACAGCAAACAAAGCATAGAGATAGAACAGGAAACTGCTTTATTGTGTCAAGTTTCAAAGAGCTAGCACAAACCGTGTTTGATTTAGAGTTCCAAATACATGTATCCCTATAGGAGAAAACAGAGTGAAACCTAAAAATGAAAACTGATACTCAAACGAATGGTTTAACCTAGAAGAACGAAATTTGGTGAGCCAAGTAGTTTTGGTGTACTGATCATTACCTGAAAGAATCATCAAGATTGGGTGAAAAAATGTTTGCTGAGATTTCAGGCAACTTGTAGTTTTTTGGAAGCTTGGCAACCCCTTTCCATGAAAGTGATTTTCGCCAGTCTCTGCTTAGGGCTACATCAACAGCAAACAAAGCATAGAGATAGAACTTGAAACTGCTTTATTGTGTCAAGTTTCAAAGAGCTAGAACAAACCGTGTTTGATTTAGAGTTCCAAATACATGTATCCCTATAGGAGAAAACAGAGTGAAACCTAAAAATGAAAACGGTTACTGCAAACGAACGGTTTAACCTAGAAGAACGAAATTTGGTGAGCCAAGTGATTTTGGTGTACTGATCATTACCTGAAAGAATCATCAAGATTGGGTGAAAAAATGTTTGCTGAGATTTCAGGCAACTCGTAGTTTTTTGGAAGCTTGGCAACCCCTTTCCATGAAAGTGATTTTCGCCAGTCTCTGCTTAGGGGTACATCAACAGCAAACAAACCATAGAGATAGAACTTGAAACTGCTTTATTGTGTCAAGTTTCAAAGAGCTATCACAAACCGTGTTTGATTTAGAGTTCCAAATACATGTATCCCTATAGGAGAAAACAGAGTGAAACCGAAAAATGAAAACGGTTACTGCAAACGAACGGTTTAACCTAGAAGAACGAAATTTGGTAAGCCAAGTGGTTTTGGTGTACTGATCATTACCTGAAAGAATCATCAAGATTGGGTGAAAAAATGTTTGCTGAGATTTTAGGCAACTCGTAGTTTTTTGGAAGCTTGGCAACCCCTTTCCATGAAAGTGATTTTCACCAGTCTCTGCTTAGGGCTACATCAACAGCAAACAAACCATAGAGATAGAACTTGAAACTGCTTTATTGTGTCAAGTTTCAAAGAGCTAGCACAAACCGTGTTTGATTTAGAGTTCCAAATACATGTATCCCTATAGGAGAAAACAGAGTGAAACCTAAAAATGAAAACGGTTACTGCAAACGAACGGTTTAACCTAGAAGAACGAAATTTGGTGAGCCAAGTGGATTTGGTGTACTGATCATTACCTGAAAGAATCATCAAGATTGGTTGAAAAAATGTTTGCTGAGATTTCAGGCAACTCGTAGTTTTTTGGAAGCTTGGCAACCCCTTTCCATGAAAGTGATTTTCGCCAGTCTCTGCTTAGGGCTAAATCAACAGCAAACAAACCATAGAGATAGAACTTGAAACTGCTTTATTGTGTCAAGTTTCAAAGAGCTAGCACAAACCGTGTTTGATTTATAATTCCAAATACATGTATTTCTATAAGAGAAAACAGAGTGAAACCTAAAAATGAAAACGGTTACTGCAAACGAACGGTTTAACCTAGAAGAACGAAATTTGGTGAGCCAAGTGGTTTTGGTGTACTGATCATTACCTGAAAGAATCATCAAGATTGGGTGAAAAAATGTTTGCTGAGATTTCAGGCAACTCGTAGTTTTTTGGAAGCTTGGCAACCCCTTTCCATGAAAGGGATTTTCGCCA
>NW_027522635.1:64935-91033 GCF_052094955.1 Ictidomys tridecemlineatus
AAAATGTTTGCTGAGATTTCAGGCAACTCGTAGTTTTTTGGAAGCTTGGCAACCCCTTGCCATGAAAGTGATTTTCGCCAGTCTCTGCTTAGGGCTACATCAACAGCAAACAAAGCATAGAGATAGAACTTGAAACTGCTTCATTGTGTCAAGTTTCAAAGAGCTAGCACAAACCGTGTTTGATTTAGAGTTCCAAATACATGTATCCCTATAGGAGAAAACAGAGTGAAACCTAAAAATGAAAACGGTTACTGCAAACGAACGGTTTAACCTAGAAGAACGAAATTTGGTGAGCCAAGTGGTTTTGGTGTACTGATCATTACCTGAAAGAATCATCAAGTTTGGGTGAAAAAATGTTTGCTGAGATTTCAGGCAACTCGTAGTTTTTTGGAAGCTTGGCAACCCCTTTCCATGAAAGTGATGTTCGCCAGTCTCTGCTTAGGGCTACATCAACAGCAAAAAAAACATAGAGATAGAACTTGAAACTGCTTTATTGTGTTAAGTTTCAAAGAGCTAGCACAAACCGTGTTTGATTTAGAATTCCAAATACATGTATCCGTATATTAGAAAACAGAGTGAAACCTAAAAATGAAAACGGTTACTGCAAACGAACGGTTTAACCTAGAAGAACGAAATTTGGTGAGCCAAGTGGATTTGGTGTACTGATCATTACCTGAAAGAATCATCAAGATTGGGTGAAAAAATGTTTGCTGAGATTTCAGACAACTCGTAGTTTTTTGGAAGCGTAACAACCCATTTCCATGAAAGTGATTTTCGCCAGTCTCTGCTTAGGGCTACATCAACAGCAAACAAAGCATAGAGATAGAACGTGAAACTGCTTTATTGTGTCAAGTTTCAAAGAGCTGGCACAAACCGTGTTTGATTTAGAGTTCCAAATACATGTATCCCTATAAGAGAAAACAGAGTGAAACCTAAAAATGAAAATGGTTACTGCAAACGAACGGTTTAACCTAGAAGAACGAAATTTGGTGAGCCAAGTGGATTTGGTGTACTGATCATAACCTGAAAGAATCATCAAGATTTGTTGAAAAAATGTTTGCTGAGATTTCAGGCAACTCGTAGTTTTTTGGAAGCTTGGCAACCCCTTTCCATTAAAGGGATTTTCGCCAGTCTCTACTTAGGGCTACATCAACAGCAAACAAAACCATAGAGATAGAACTTGAAACTGCTTTATTGTGTCAAGTTTCAAAGAGCTAGCACAAACCATGTTTGATTTAGAGTTCCAAATACATGTATCCCTATAGGAGAAAACAGAGTGAAACCTAAAAATGAAAACGGTTACTGCAAACGAACGGTTTAACCTAGAAGAACGAAATTTGGTGAGCCAAGTGGTTTTGGTGTACTGATCATTACCTGAAAGAATCATCAAGATTGGGTGAAAAAATGTTTGCTGCGATTTCAGGCAACTCGTAGTTTTTTGGAAGCTTGGCAACCCCTTTCCATGAAAGTGATTTTCGCCAGTCTCTGCTTAGGGGTACATCAACAGCAAACAAACCATAGAGATAGAACTTGAAACTGCTTTATTGTGTCAAGTTTCAAAGAGCTATCACAAACCGTGTTTGATTTAGAGTTCCAAATACATGTATCCCTATAGGAGAAAACAGAGTGAAACCGAAAAATGAAAACGGTTACTGCAAACGAACGGTTTAACCTAGAAGAACGAAATTTGGTAAGCCAAGTGGTTTTGGTGTACTGATCATTACCTGAAAGAATCATCAAGATTGGGTGAAAAAATGTTTGCTGAGATTTTAGGCAACTCGTAGTTTTTTGGAAGCTTGGCAACCCCTTTCCATGAAAGTGATTTTCACCAGTCTCTGCTTAGGGCTACATCAACAGCAAACAAAGCATAGAGATAGAACTTGAAACAGCTTTATTGTGTCAAGTTTCAAAGAGCTAGCACAAACCGTGTTTGATTTAGAGTTCCAAATACATGTATCCCTATAGGAGAAAACAGAGTGAAACCTAATAATGAAAACGGTTACTGCAAACGAACGGTTTTACCTAGAAGAACTAAATTTGGTGTGCCAAGTGGTTTTGGTGTACTGA
Source organism: Ictidomys tridecemlineatus (assembly GCF_052094955.1). Classification (NCBI taxonomy): domain Eukaryota; kingdom Metazoa; phylum Chordata; class Mammalia; order Rodentia; family Sciuridae; genus Ictidomys; species Ictidomys tridecemlineatus. The sequence continues at coordinate 67,003 of NW_027522635.1, forward strand.
TCATTACCTGAAAGAATCATCAAGATTGGTTGAAAAAATGTTTGCTGAGATTTCAGGCAACTCGTAGTTTTTTGGAAGCTTGGCAACCCCTTTCCATGAAAGTGATTTTCGCCAGTCTCTGCTTAGGGCTACATCAACAGCAAACAAAGCATAGAGATAGAACTGGAAACTCCTTTATTGTGTCAAGTTTCAAAGAGCTAGCACAAACCGTGTTTTATTTAGAGTTCCAAATACATGTATCCCTACAGAGTGAAACCTAAAAATGAAAAGGGTTACTGCAAACGAACGGTTTAACCTAGAAGAACGAAATTTGGTGAGCCAAGTGGTTTTTGTATACTGATCATTACCTGAAAGAGTCATCAAGATTGGGTGAAAAATGTTTGCTGAGATTTCAGGCAACTCGTAGTTTTTTGGCAGCTTGGCAACCCCTTTCCATGAAAGTGATTTTCACCAGTCTCTGCTTAGGGCTACATCAACAGCAAACAAACCATAGAGATAGAACTTTAAACTGCTTTATTGTGTCAAGTTTCAAAGAGCTAGCACAAACCGTGTTTGATTTAGAGTTCCAAATACATGTATCCCTATAGGAGAAAACAGAGTGAAACCTAAAAATGAAAACGGTTACTGTAAACGAACGGTTTAACCTAGAAGAGCGAAATTTGGTGAGCTATGTCGTTTTGGTGTACTGATCATTACCTGAAAGAATAATCAAGATTGGGTGAAAAAATGTTTGCTGAGATTTCAGGCAACTCGTAGTTTTTTGGAAGCTTAGCAACCCCTTTCCATGAAAGGGATTTTCGCCAGTCTCTGCTTAGGGCTACATCAACAGCAAACAAAGCATAGAGATAGAACTGGAAACTGCTTTATTGTGTCAAGTTTCAAAGAGCTAGCACAAACCGTGTTTGATTTAGAGTTCCAAATACATGTATCCCTATAGGAGAAAACAGAGTGAAACCTAAAAATGAAAACGGTTACTGCAAACGAACGGTTTTACCTAGAAAAGCGAAATTTGGTGAGCTATGTCGTTTTGGTGTACTGATCATTACCTGAAAGAATCATCAAGATTGGGTGAAAATATGTTTGCTGAGATTTCAGGCAACTCGTAGTTTTTTGGAAGCTTGGCAACCCCTTTCCATGAAAGTGATTTTCGCCATTCTCTGCTTAGGGCTACATCAACAGCAAACAAAGTATAGAGATAGAACTGGAAACTTCTTTATTGTGTCAAGTTTCAAAGAGCTAGCACAAACCGTGTTTGATTTAGAGTTCCAAATACATGTATCCCTATAGGAGAAAACAGAGTGAAACCTAAAAATGAAATCGGTTACTGCAAACGAACGGTTTAACCTAGAAGAACGAAATTTGGTGAGCCAAGTGGTTTTGGTGTAATGATCATTACCTGAAAGAATCATCAAGATTGGGTGAAAAAACGAACGGTTTTACCTAGAAGAACGAAATTTGGTGTGCCAAGTGGTTTTGGCGTACTGATCATTACCTGAAAGAATCATCAAGATTGGGTGAAAAAATGTTTGCTGAGATTTCAGGCAACTCGTAGTTTTTTGGAAGCTTGGCAACCCCTTTCCATGAAAGTGATTTTCGCCAGTCTCTGCTTAGGGCTACATCAACAGCAAACAAAGCACAGAGATCGAACTTGAAACTGCTTTATTGTGTCAAGTTTCAAAGAGCTAGCACAAACCGTGTTTGATTTAGAGTTCCAAATACATGTATCCCTATAGGAGAAAACAGAGTGAAACCTAAAAATGAAAACGGTTACTGCAAAGGAACGGTTTAAACCAGAAGAACGAAATTTGGTGAGCCAAGTGATTTTGGTGTACTGATCATTACCTGAAAGAATCATGAAGATTGGGTGAAAAAATGTTTCCTGAGACTTCAGGAAACTCGTAGTTTTTTGGAAGCTTGGCAACCCCTTTCCATGAAAGTGATTTTCGCCAGTGTCTGCTTAGGGCTACATCAACAGCAAACAAACCATAGAGATACAATTTCAAACTTCTTTATTGTGTCAAGTTTCAAAGAGCTAGCACAAACCGTGTTTGATTTAGAGTTCCAAATACATGTATCCCTTTAGGAGAAAACAGAGTGAAATCTAAAAATGAAAACGGTTAGTGCAAACGAACGGTTTAACCTAGAAAAACGCAATTTGGTGAGCCAAGTGGATTCTGTGTACTGATCATTACCTGAAAGAAACATCAAGATTTGGTGAAAAAATGTTTGCTGAGATTTCAGGCAACTCGTAGTTTTTTGGCAGCTTGGCAACCCCTTTCCATGAAAGTGATTTTCGCCAGTCTCTGCTTAGGGCTACATCAACATCAAACAAAGAATAGAGATAGAACTTGAAACTGCTTTATTGTGTCAAGTTTCAAAGAGCTAGCACAAACCGTGTTTGATTTAGAGTTCCAAATACATGTATCCCTATAGGAGAAAACAGAGTGAAACCTAAAAATGAAAAGGGTTACTGCAAACGAACGGTTTAACCTAGAAGAACGAAATTTGGTGAGCCAAGTGGTTTTTGTGTACTGATCATTACCTGAAAGAATCATCAAGATTGGGTGAAAAATGTTTGCTGAGATTTCAGGCAACTCGTAGTTTTTTGGCAGCTTGGCAACCCCTTTCCATGAAAGTGATTTTCACCAGTCTCTGCTTAGGGCTACATCAACAACAAACAAACCATAGAGATAGAACTTTAAACTGCTTTATTGTGTCAAGTTTCAAAGAGCTAGCACAAACCGTGTTTGATTTAGAGTTCCAAATACATGTATCCCTATAGGAGAAAACAGAGTGAAACCTAAAAATGAAAACGGTTACTGTAAACGAACGGTTTAACCTAGAAGAGCGAAATTTGGTGAGCTATGTCGTTTTGGTGTACTGATCATTACCTGAAAGAATCATCAAGATTGGGTGAAAAAATGTTTGCTGAGATTTCAGGCAACTCGTAGTTTTTTGGAAGCTTAGCAACCCCTTTCCATGAAAGGGATTTTCGCCAGTCTCTGCTTAGGGCTACATCAACAGCAAACAAAGCATAGAGATAGAACAGGAAACTGCTTTATTGTGTCAAGTTTCAAAGAGCTAGCACAAACCGTGTTTGATTTAGAGTTCCAAATACATGTATCCCTATAGGAGAAAACAGAGTGAAACCTAAAAATGAAAACGGTTACTGCAAACGAACGGTTTTACCTAGAAAAGCGAAATTTGGTGAGCTATGTCGTTTTGGTGTACTGATCATTACCTGAAAGAATCATCAAGATTGGGTGAAAATATGTTTGCTGAGATTTCAGGCAACTCGTAGTTTTTTGGAAGCTTGGCAACCCCTTTCCATGAAAGTGATTTTCGCCATTCTCTGCTTAGGGCTACATCAACAGCAAACAAAGTATAGAGATAGAACTGGAAACTGCTTTATTGTGTCAAGTTTCAAAGAGCTAGCACAAACCGTGTTTGATTTAGAGTTCCAAATACATGTATCCCTATAGGAGAAAACAGAGTGAAACCTAAAAATGAAATCGGTTACTGCAAACGAACGGTTTAACCTAGAAGAACGAAATTTGGTGAGCCAAGTGGTTTTGGTGTAATGATCATTACCTGAAAGAATCATCAAGATTGGGTGAAAAAATGTTTGCTGAGATTTCAGGCAACTCGTAGTTTTTTGGAAGCTTGGCAACCCCTTTCCATGAAAGGGATTTTCGCCAGTCTCTGCTGAGGGCTACATCAACAGCAAACAAAGCATAGAGATAGAACTTTAAACTGCTTTATTGTGTCAAGTTTCAAAGAGCTAGCACAAACCGTGTTTGATTTAGAGTTCCAAATACATGTATCCCTATAGGAGAAAACAGAGTGAAACCTAAAAATGAAAACGGTTACTGTAAACGAACGGTTTAACCTAGAAGAGCGAAATTTGGTGAGCTATGTCGTTTTGGTGTACTGATCATTACCTGAAAGAATAATCAAGATTGGGTGAAAAAATGTTTGCTGAGATTTCAGGCAACTCGTAGTTTTTTGGAAGCTTAGCAACCCCTTTCCATGAAAGGGATTTTCGCCAGTCTCTGCTTAGGGCTACATCAACAGCAAACAAAGCATAGAGATAGAACTGGAAACTGCTTTATTGTGTCAAGTTTCAAAGAGCTAGCACAAACCGTGTTTGATTTAGAGTTCCAAATACATGTATCCCTATAGGAGAAAACAGAGTGAAACCTAAAAATGAAAACGGTTACTGCAAACGAACGGTTTTACCTAGAAAAGCGAAATTTGGTGAGCTATGTCGTTTTGGTGTACTGATCATTACCTGAAAGAATCATCAAGATTGGGTGAAAATATGTTTGCTGAGATTTCAGGAAACTCGTAGTTTTTTGGAAGCTTGGCAACCCCTTTCCATGAAAGTGATTTTCGCCATTCTCTGCTTAGGGCTACATTCAACAGCAAACAAAGTATAGAGATAGAACTGGAAACTGCTTTATTGTGTCAAGTTTCAAAGAGCTAGCACAAACCGTGTTTGATTTAGAGTTCCAAATACATGTATCCCTATAGGAGAAAACAGAGTGAAACCTAAAAATGAAATCGGTTACTGCAAACGAACGGTTTAACCTAGAAGAACGAAATTTGGTGAGCCAAGTGGTTTTGGTGTAATGATCATTACCTGAAAGAATCATCAAGATTGGGTGAAAAAATGTTTGCTGAGATTTCAGGCAACTCGTAGTTTTTTGGAAGCTTGGCAACCCCTTTCCATGAAAGGGATTTTCGCCAGTCTCTGCTTAGGGCTACATCAACAGCAAACAAAGCATAGAGATAGAACTGGAAACTGCTTTATTGTGTCAAGTTTCAAAGAGCTAGCACAAACCGTGTTTGATTTAGAGTTCCAAATACATGTATCCCTATAGGAGAAAACAGAGTGAAACCTAAAAATGAAAACGGTTACTGCAAACGAACGGTTTTACCTAGAAGAACGAAATTTGGTGTGCCAAGTGGTTTTGGCGTACTGATCATTACCTGAAAGAATCATCAAGATTGGGTGAAAAAATGTTTGCTGAGATTTCAGGCAACTCGTAGTTTTTTGGAAGCTTGGCAACCCCTTTCCATGAAAGTGATTTTCGCCAGTCTCTGCTTAGGGCTACATCAACAGCAAACAAAGCACAGAGATCGAACTTGAAACTGCTTTATTGTGTCAAGTTTCAAAGAGCTAGCACAAACCGTGTTTGATTTAGAGTTCCAAATACATGTATCCCTATAGGAGAAAACAGAGTGAAACCTAAAAATGAAAACGGTTACTGCAAAGGAACGGTTTAACCTAGAAGAACGAAATTTGGTGAGCCAAGTGATTTTGGTGTACTGATCATTACCTGAAAGAATCATCAAGATTGGGTGAAAAAATTTTTCCTGAGACTTCAGGAAACTCGTAGTTTTTTGGCAGCTTGGCAACCCCTTTCCATGAAAGTGATTTTCGCCAGTCTCTGCTTAGGGCTACATCAACATCAAAAAAAGAATAGAGATAGAACTTGAAACTGCTTTATTGTGTCAAGTTTCAAAGAGCTAGCACAAACCGTGTTTGATTTAGAGTTCCAAATACATGTATCCCTATAGGAGAAAACAGAGTGAAACCTAAAAATGAAAAGGGTTACTGCAAACGAACGGTTTAACCTAGAAGAACGAAATTTGGTGAGCCAAGTTGTTTTTGTGTACTGATCATTACCGGAAAGAATCATCAAGATTGGGTGAAAAATGTTTGCTGAGATTTCAGGCAACTCGTAGTTATTTGGAAGCTTGGCAACCCCTTTCCATGAAAGTGATTTTCGCCAGTCTCTGCTTAGGGCTACATCAACATCAAAAAAAGAATAGAGATAGAACTTGAAACTGCTTTATTGTGTCAAGTTTCAAAGAGCTAGCACAAACCGTGTTTGATTTAGAGTTCCAAATACATGTATCCCTATAGGAGAAAACAGAGTGAAACCTAAAAATGAAAAGGGTTACTGCAAACGAACGGTTTAACCTAGAAGAACGAAATTTGGTGAGCCAAGTTGTTTTTGTGTACTGATCATTACCGGAAAGAATCATCAAGATTGGGTGAAAAATGTTTGCTGAGATTTCAGGCAACTCGTAGTTATTTGGAAGCTTGGCCACCCCTTTCCATGAAAGTGATTTTCGCCAGTCTCTGCTTAGGGCTACATCAACAGCAAACAAAGCATAGAGATAGAACTGGAAACTTCTTTATTGTGTCAGGTTTCAAAGAGCTAGCACAAACCGTGTTTTGATTTAGAGTTCCAAATACATGAATCCCTATAGAAGAAAACAGAGTGAAACCTAAAAATGTAAACGGTTACTGCAAACGAACGGTTTAACCTAGAACAACGAAATTTGGTGAGCCAAGTGGTTATGGTGTACTGATCATTACCTGAAAGAATCATCAAGATTGGATGAGAAAATGTTCGCTGAGACTTCAGGCAACTCGTAGTATTTTGGAAGCTTGGCAACCCCTTTCCATGAAAGTGATTTTCGCCATGTCTTCTTAGGGTACATCAACAGCAAACAAAGCATAGAGAGAGAACTTGAAACTGCTTTATTGTGTCAAGTTTCAAAGAGCTAGCACAAACCGTGTTTGATTTAGAGTTCCAAATACATGTATCTCTATAGGAGAAAACAGAGTGAAACCTAAAAATGAAAACGGTTTACTGTAAACGAACAGTTTAACCTAGAAGAGCGAAATTTGGTGAGCTATGTCGTTTTGGTGAACTGATCATTACCTGAAAGAATCATCAAGATTGGGTGAAAAAATGTTTGCTGAGATTTCAGGCAACTCGTAGTTTTTTGGAAGCTTGGCAACCCCTTTCCATGAAAGTGATTTTCGCCAGTCTCTGCTTAGGGCTACATCAACAGCAAACAAAGCATAGAGATAGAACTGGAAACTGCTTTATTGTGTCAAGTTTCAAAAAGCTAGCACAAACCGTGCTTGATTTAGAGTTCCAAATACATGTATTACTATAGGAGAAAAGAGAGTGAAACCTAAAAATGAAAACGGTTACTGCAAACGAACGGTTTAACCTAGAAGAACGAAATTTGGTGAGCCAAGTGGTTTTGGTGTACTGATCATTACCTGAAAGAATCATCAAGATTGGTTGAAAAAATGTTTGCTGAGATTTCAGGCAACTCGTAGTTTTTTGGCAGCTTGGCAACCCCTTTCCATAAAAGTGATTTTCGCCAGTCTCTGCTTAGGGCTAAATCAACAGCAAACAAACCATAGAGATAGAACTTGAAACTGCTTTATTGTGTCAAGTTTCAAAGAGCTAGCACAAACCGTGTTTGATTTATAATTCCAAATACATGTATTTCTATAAGAGAAAACAGAGTGAAACCTAAAAATGAAAACGGTTACTGCAAACGAACGGTTTAACCTAGAAGAACGAAATTTGGTGAGCCAAGTGGTTTTGGTGTACTGATCATTTCTTGAAAGAATCATCAAGATTGGGTGAAAAAATGTTTGCTGAGATTTCAGGCAACTCGAAGTTTTTTGGAAGCTTGGCAACCCCTTTCCATGAAAGTGATTTTCGCCAGTCTTTGCTTAGGGCTACATCAACAGCAAACAAAGCATAGAGATAGAACTTGAAACTGCTTTATTGTGTCAAGTTTCATAGAGCTAGCACAAACCGTGTTTGATTTAGAGTTTTAAATACATGTATGCCTATAGGAGAGAACTGAGTGAAACCTAAAAATGAAAACGGTTACTGCAAACGAACGGTTTAACCTAGAAGAACGAAATTTGGTGAGCCAGGTGGTTTTGGTGTATTGATCATTACCTGAAAGAATCATCAAGATTGGGTGAGAAAATGTTTGCTGAGATTTCAGGCAACTCGTAGTTTTTTGGAAGCTTGGCAACCCCTTGCCATGAAAGTGATTTTCGCCAGTCTCTGCTTAGGGCTACATCAACAGCAAACAAAGCATAGAGATAGAACTTGAAACTGCTTCATTGTGTCAAGTTTCAAAGAGCTAGCACAAACTGTGTTTGATTTAGAGTTCCAAATACATGTATCCCTATAGGAGAAAACAGAGTGAAACCTAAAAATGAAAACGGTTACTGCAAACGAACGGTTTAACCTAGAAGAACGAAATTTGGTGAGCCAAGTGGTTTTGGTGTACTGATCATTACCTGAAAGAATCATCAAGTTTGGGTGAAAAAATGTTTGCTGAGATTTCAGGCAACTCGTAGTTTTTTGGAAGCTTGGCAACCCCTTTCCATGAAAGTGATGTTCGCCAGTCTCTGCTTAGGGCTACATCAACAGCAAAAAAAACATAGAGATAGAACTTGAAACTGCTTTATTGTGTTAAGTTTCAAAGAGCTAGCACAAACCGTGTTTGATTTAGAATTCCAAATACATGTATCCGTATATTAGAAAACAGAGTGAAACCTAAAAATGAAAACGGTTACTGCAAACGAACGGTTTAACCTAGAAGAACGAAATTTGGTGAGCCAAGTGGTTTTGGTGTACTGATCATTACCTGAAAGAATCATCAAGATTGGGTGAAAAAATGTTTGCTGAGATTTCAGGCAACTCGTAGTTTTTTGGAAGCGTAACAACCCATTTCCATGAAAGTGATTTTCGCCAGTCTCTGCTTAGGGCTACATCAACAGCAAACAAAGCATAGAGATAGAACGTGAAACTGCTTTATTGTGTCAAGTTTCAAAGAGCTATCACAAACCGTGTTTGATTTAGAGTTCCAAATACATGTATCCCTATAAGAGAAAACAGAGTGAAACCTAAAAATGAAAATGGTTACTGCAAACGAACGGTTTAACCTAGAAGAACGAAATTTGGTGAGCCAAGTGGATTTGGTGTACTGATCATAACCTGAAAGAATCATCAAGATTTGTTGAAAAAATGTTTGCTGAGATTTCAGGCAACTCGTAGTTTTTTGGAAGCTTGGCAACCTCTTTCCATGAATGGGATTTTCGCCAGTCTCTACTTAGGGCTACATCAACAGCAAACAAACCATAGAGATAGAACTTGAAACTGCTTTATTGTGTCAAGTTTCAAAGAGCTAGCACAAACCATGTTTGATTTAGAGTTCCAAATACATGTATCCCTATAGGAGAAAACAGAGTGAAACCTAAAAATGAAAACGGTTACTGCAAACGAACGGTTTAACCTAGAAGAACGAAATTTGGTGAGCCAAGTGGTTTTGGTGTACTGATCATTACCTGAAAGAATCATCAAGATTGGGTGAAAAAATGTTTGCTGCGATTTCAGGCAACTCGTAGTTTTTTGGAAGCTTGGCAACCCCTTTCCATGAAAGTGATGTTCGCCAGTCTCTGCTTAGGGCTACATCAACAGCAAAAAAATCATAGTGATAGAACTTGAAACTGCTTTATTGTGTCGTGTTTCAAAGAGCTAGCACAAACCGTGTTTGATTTAGAATTCCAAATACATGTATCCGTATAGGAGAAAACAGAGTGAAACCTAAAAATGAAAACGGTTACTGCAAACGAACGGTTTAACCTAGAAGAACGAAATTTGGTGAGCCAAGTGGATTTGGTGTACTGATCATTACCTGAAAGAATTATCAAGATTGGGTGAAAAAATGTTTGCTGAGATTTCAGGCAACTCGTAGTTTTTTGGAAGCTTGGCAACCCCTTTCCATGAAAGTGATTTTCGCCAGTCTCTGCTTAGGGCTAAATCAACAGCAAACAAACCATAGACATAGAACTTGAAACTGCTTTATTGTGTCAAGTTTCAAAGAGCTAGCACAAACCGTGTTTGATTTATAATTCCAAATACATGTATTTCTATAGGAGAAAACAGAGTGAAACCTAAAAATGAAAACGGTTACTGCAAACGAACGGTTTCACCTAGAAGAACGAAATTTGGTGAGCCAAGTGGTTTTGGTGTACTGATCATTACCTGAAAGAATCATCAAGATTGGGTGAAAAAATGTTTGCTGAGATTTCAGGCAACTCGTAGTTTTTTGGAAGCTTGGCAACCCCTTTCCATGAAAGTGATTTTCGCCAGTCTTTGCTTAGGGCTACATCAACAGCAAACAAAGCATAGAGATAGAACTTGAAACTGCTTTATTGTGTCAAGTTTCATAGAGCTAGCACAAACCGTGTTTGATTTAGAGTTTTAAATACATGTATGCCTATAGGAGAGAACAGAGTGAAACCTAAAAATGAAAACGGTTACTGCAAACGAACGGTTTAACCTAGAAGAACGAAATTTGGTGAGCCAGGTGGTTTTGGTGTATTGATCATTACCTGAAAGAATCATCAAGATTGGGTGAGAAAATGTTTGCTGAGATTTCAGGCAACTCGTAGTTTTTTGGAAGCTTGGCAACCCCTTGCCATGAAAGTGATTTTCGCCAGTCTCTGCTTAGGGCTACATCAACAACAAACAAAGCATAGAGATAGAACTTGAAACTGCTTCATTGTGTCAAGTTTCAAAGAGCTAGCACAAACCGTGTATGATTTAGAGTTCCAAATACATGTATCCCTATAGGAGAAAACAGAGTGAAACCTAAAAATGAAAACGGTTACTGCAAACGAACGGTTTAACCTAGAAGAACGAAATTTGGTGAGCCAAGTGGTTTTGGTGTACTGATCATTACCTGAAAGAATCATCAAGATTGGGTGAAAAAATGTTTGCTGCGATTTCAGGCAACTTGTAGTTTTTTGGAAGCTTGGCAACCCCTTTCCATGAAAGTGATGTTCGCCAGTCTCTGCTTAGGGCTACATCAACAGCAAAAAAAACATAGAGATAGAACTTGAAACTGCTTTATTGTGTTAAGTTTCAAAGAGCTAGCACAAACCGTGTTTGATTTAGAATTCCAAATACATGTATCCGTATATTAGAAAACAGAGTGAAACCTAAAAATGAAAACGGTTACTGCAAACGAACGGTTTAACCTAGAAGAACGAAATTTGGTGAGCCAAGTGGATTTGGTGTACTGATCATTACCTGAAAGAATAATCAAGATTGGGTGAAAAAATGTTTGCTGAGATTTCAGGCAACTCGTAGTTTTTTGGAAGCGTAACAACCCATTTCCAAGAAAGTGATTTTCGCCAGTCTCTGCTTAGGGCTACATCAACAGCAAACAAAGCATAGAGATAGAACGTGAAACTGCTTTATTGTGTCAAGTTTCAAAGAGCTAGCACAAACCGTGTTTGATTTAGATTTCCAAATACATGTATCCCTATAAGAGAAAACAGAGTGAAACCTAAAAATGAAAATGGTTACTGCAAACGAACGGTTTAACCTAGAAGAACGAAATTTGGTGAGCCAAGTGGATTTGGTGTACTGATCATAACCTGAAAGAATCATCAAGATTGGTTGAAAAAATGTTTGCTGAGATTTCAGGCAACTAGTAGTTTTTTGGAAGCTTGGCAACCCCTTTCCATGAAAGGGATTTTCGCCAGTCTCTGCTTAGGGCTACATCAACAGCAAACAAACCATAGAGATAGAACTTGAAACTGCTTTATTGTGTCAAGTTTCAAAGAGCTAGCACAAACCATGTTTGATTTAGAGTTCCAAATACATGTATCCCTATAGAAGAAAACAGAGTGAAACCTAAAAATGAAAACGGTTACTGCAAACGAACGGTTTAACCTAGAAACGAAATTTGGTGAGCCAAGTGGTTTTGGTGTACTGATCATTACCTGAAAGAATCATCAAGATTGGGTGAAAAAATGTTTGCTGCGATTTCAGGCAACTCATAGTTTTTTGGAAGCTTGGCAACCCCTTTCCATGAAAGTGATGTTCGCCAGTCTCTGCTTAGGGCTACATCAACAGCAAAAAAATCATAGTGATAGAACTTGAAACTGCTTTATTGTGTCGTGTTTCAAAGAGCTAGCACAAACCGTGTTTGATTTATAATTCCAAATACATGTATCCGTATAGGAGAAAACAGAGTGAAACCTAAAAATGAAAACGGTTACTGCAAACGAACGGTTTAACCTAGAAAAACGAAATTTGGTGAGCCAAGTGGATTTGGTGTACTGATCATTACCTGAAAGAATCATCAAGATTGGGTGAAAAAATGTTTGCTGAGATTTCAGGCAACTCGTAGTTTTTTGGAAGCTTGGCAACCCCTTTCCATGAAAGTGATTTTCGCTAGTCTCTGCTTAGGGCTAAATCAACAGCAAACAAAGCACAGAGATCGAACTTGAAACTGCTTTATTGTGTCAAGTTTCAAAGAGCTAGCACAAACCGTGTTTGATTTATAATTCCAAATACATGTATTTCTATAGGAGAAAACAGAGTGAAACCTAAAAATGAAAACGGTTACTGCAAACGAACGGTTTCACCTAGAAGAACGAAATTTGGTGAGCCAAGTGGTTTTGGTGTACTGATCATTACCTGAAAGAATCATCAAGATTGGGTGAAAAAATGTTTGCTGAGATTTCAGGCAACTCGTAGTTTTTTGGAAGCTTGGCAACCCCTTTCCATGAAAGTGATTTTCGCCAGTCTTTGCTTAGGGCTACATCAACAGCAAACAAAGCATAGAGATAGAACTTGAAACTGCTTTATTGTGTCAAGTTTCATAGAGCTAGCACAAACCGTGTTTGATTTAGAGTTTTAAATACATGTATGCCTATAGGAGAGAACAGAGTGAAACCTAAAAATGAAAACGGTTACTGCAAACGAACGGTTTAACCTAGAAGAACGAAATTTGGTGAGCCAGGTGGTTTTGGTGTATTGATCATTACCTGAAAGAATCATCAAGATTGGGTGAGAAAATGTTTGCTGAGATTTCAGGCAACTCGTAGTTTTTTGGAAGCTTGGCAACCCCTTGCCATGAAAGTGATTTTCGCCAGTCTCTGCTTAGGGCTACATCAACAGCAAACAAAGCATAGAGATAGAACTTGAAACTGCTTCATTGTGTCAAGTTTCAAAGAGCTAGCACAAACCGTGTTTGATTTAGAGTTCCAAATACATGTATCCCTATAGGAGAAAACAGAGTGAAACCTAAAAATGAAAACGGTTACTGCAAACGAACGGTTTAACCTAGAAGAACGAAATTTGGTGAGCCAAGTGGTTTTGGTGTACTGATCATTACCTGAAAGAATCATCAAGTTTGGGTGAAAAAATGTTTGCTGAGATTTCAGGCAACTCGTAGTTTTTTGGAAGCTTGGCAACCCCTTTCCATGAAAGTGATGTTCGCCAGTCTCTGCTTAGGGCTACATCAACAGCAAAAAAAACATAGAGATAGAACTTGAAACTGCTTTATTGTGTTAAGTTTCAAAGAGCTAGCACAAACCGTGTTTGATTTAGAATTCCAAATACATGTATCCGTATATTAGAAAACAGAGTGAAACCTAAAAATGAAAACGGTTACTGCAAACGAACGGTTTAACCTAGAAGAACGAAATTTGGTGAGCCAAGTGCTTTTGGTGTACTGATCATTACCTGAAAGAATCATCAAGATTGGGTGAAAAAATGTTTCCTGAGATTTCAGGCAACTCGTAGTTTTTTGGAAGCGTAACAACCCATTTCCATGAAAGTGATTTTCGCCAGTCTCTGCTTAGGGCTACATCAACAGCAAACAAAGCATAGAGATAGAACGTGAAACTGCTTTATTGTGTCAAGTTTCAAAGAGCTAGCACAAACCGTGTTTGATTTAGAGTTCCAAATACATGTATCCCTATAAGAGAAAACAGAGTGAAACCTAAAAATGAAAATGGTTACTGCAAACGAACGGTTTAACCTAGAAGAACGAAATTTGGTGAGCCAAGTGGATTTGGTGTACTGATCATAACCTGAAAGAATCATCAAGATTTGTTGAAAAAATGTTTGCTGAGATTTCAGGCAACTCGTAGTTTTTTGGAAGCTTGGCAACCTCTTTCCATGAATGGGATTTTCGCCAGTCTCTACTTAGGGCTACATCAACAGCAAACAAACCATAGAGATAGAACTTGAAACTGCTTTATTGTGTCAAGTTTCAAAGAGCTAGCACAAACCATGTTTGATTTAGAGTTCCAAATACATGTATCCCTATAGGAGAAAACAGAGTGAAACCTAAAAATGAAAACGATTACTGCAAACGAACGGTTTAACCTAGAAGAACGAAATTTGGTGAGCCAAGTGGTTTTGGTGTACTGATCATTACCTGAAAGAATCATCAAGATTGGGTGAAAAAATGTTTGCTGCGATTTCAGGCAACTCGTAGTTTTTTGGAAGCTTGGCAACCCCTTTCCATGAAAGTGATGTTCGCCAGTCTCTGCTTAGGGCTACATCAACAGCAAAAAAATCATAGTGATAGAACTTGAAACTGCTTTATTGTGTCGTGTTTCAAAGAGCTAGCACAAACCGTGTTTGATTTAGAATTCCAAATACATGTATCCGTATAGGAGAAAACAGAGTGAAACCTAAAAATGAAAACGGTTACTGCAAACGAACGGTTTAACCTAGAAGAACGAAATTTGGTGAGCCAAGTGGATTTGGTGTACTGATCATTACCTGAAAGAATTATCAAGATTGGGTGAAAAAATGTTTGCTGAGATTTCAGGCAACTCGTAGTTTTTTGGAAGCTTGGCAACCCCTTTCCATGAAAGTGATTTTCGCCAGTCTCTGCTTAGGGCTAAATCAACAGCAAACAAACCATAGACATAAAACTTGAAACTGCTTTATTGTGTCAAGTTTCAAAGAGCTAGCACAAACCGTGTTTGATTTATAATTCCAAATACATGTATTTCTATAGGAGAAAACAGAGTGAAACCTAAAAATGAAAACGGTTACTGCAAACGAACGGTTTCACCTAGAAGAACGAAATTTGGTGAGCCAAGTGGTTTTGGTGTACTGATCATTACCTGAAAGAATCATCAAGATTGGGTGAAAAAATGTTTGCTGAGATTTCAGGCAACTCGTAGTTTTTTGGAAGCTTGGCAACCCCTTTCCATGAAAGTGATTTTCGCCAGTCTTTGCTTAGGGCTACATCAACAGCAAACAAAGCATAGAGATAGAACTTGAAACTGCTTTATTGTGTCAAGTTTCATAGAGCTAGCACAAACCGTGTTTGATTTAGAGTTTTAAATACATGTATGCCTATAGGAGAGAACAGAGTGAAACCTAAAAATGAAAACGGTTACTGCAAACGAACGGTTTAACCTAGAAGAACGAAATTTGGTGAGCCAGGTGGTTTTGGTGTATTGATCATTACCTGAAAGAATCATCAAGATTGGGTGAGAAAATGTTTGCTGAGATTTCAGGCAACTCGTAGTTTTTTGGAAGCTTGGCAACCCCTTGCCATGAAAGTGATTTTCGCCAGTCTCTGCTTAGGGCTACATCAACAACAAACAAAGCATAGAGATAGAACTTGAAACTGCTTCATTGTGTCAAGTTTCAAAGAGCTAGCACAAACCGTGTTTGATTTAGAGTTCCAAATACATGTATCCCTATAGGAGAAAACAGAGTGAAACCTAAAAATGAAAACGGTTACTGCAAACGAACGGTTTAACCTAGAAGAACGAAATTTGGTGAGCCAAGTGGTTTTGGTGTACTGATCATTACCTGAAAGAATCATCAAGATTGGGTGAAAAAATGTTTGCTGCGATTTCAGGCAACTTGTAGTTTTTTGGAAGCTTGGCAACCCCTTTCCATGAAAGTGATGTTCGCCAGTCTCTGCTTAGGGCTACATCAACAGCAAAAAAAACATAGAGATAGAACTTGAAACTGCTTTATTGTGTTAAGTTTCAAAGAGCTAGCACAAACCGTGTTTGATTTAGAATTCCAAATACATGTATCCGTATATTAGAAAACAGAGTGAAACCTAAAAATGAAAACGGTTACTGCAAACGAACGGTTTAACCTAGAAGAACGAAATTTGGTGAGCCAAGTGGATTTGGTGTACTGATCATTACCTGAAAGAATCATCAAGATTGGGTGAAAAAATGTTTGCTGAGATTTCAGGAAACTCGTAGTTTTTTGGAAGCGTAACAACCCATTTCCAAGAAAGTGATTTTCGCCAGTCTCTGCTTAGGGCTACATCAACAGCAAACAAAGCATAGAGATAGAACGTGAAACTGCTTTATTGTGTCAAGTTTCAAAGAGCTAGCACAAACCGTGTTTGATTTAGAGTTCCAAATACATGTATCCCTATAAGAGAAAACAGAGTGAAACCTAAAAATGAAAATGGTTACTGCAAACGAACGGTTTAACCTAGAAGAACGAAATTTGGTGAGCCAAGTGGATTTGGTGTACTGATCATAACCTGAAAGAATCATCAAGATTGGTTGAAAAAATGTTTGCTGAGATTTCAGGCAACTCGTAGTTTTTTGGAAGCTTGGCAACCCCTTTCCATGAAAGGGATTTTCGCCAGTCTCTGCTTAGGGCTACATCAACAGCAAACAAACCATAGAGATAGAACTTGAAACTGCTTTATTGTGTCAAGTTTCAAAGAGCTAGCACAAACCATGTTTGATTTAGAGTTCCAAATACATGTATCCCTATAGGAGAAAACAGAGTGAAACCTAAAAATGAAAACGGTTACTGCAAACGAACGGTTTAACCTAGAAACGAAATTTGGTGAGCCAAGTGGTTTTGGTGTACTGATCATTACCTGAAAGAATCATCAAGATTGGGTGAAAAAATGTTTGCTGCGATTTCAGGCAACTCGTAGTTTTTTGGAAGCTTGGCAACCCCTTTCCATGAAAGTGATGTTCGCCAGTCTCTGCTTAGGGCTACATCAACAGCAAAAAAATCATAGTGATAGAACTTGAAACTGCTTTATTGTGTCGTGTTTCAAAGAGCTAGCACAAACCGTGTTTGATTTATAATTCCAAATACATGTATCCGTATAGGAGAAAACAGAGTGAAACCTAAAAATGAAAACGGTTACTGCAAACGAACGGTTTAACCTAGAAGAACGAAATTTGGTGAGCCAAGTGGATTTGGTGTACTGATCATTACCTGAAAGAATCATCAAGATTGGGTGAAAAAATGTTTGCTGAGATTTCAGGCAACTCGTAGTTTTTTGGAAGCTTGGCAACCCCTTTCCATGAAAGTGATTTTCGCTAGTCTCTGCTTAGGGCTAAATCAACAGCAAACAAACCATAGAGATAGAACTTGAAACTGCTTTATTGTGTCAAGTTTCAAAGAGCTAGCACAAACCGTGTTTGATTTATAATTCCAAATACATGTATTTCTATAGGAGAAAACAGAGTGAAACCTAAAAATGAAAACGGTTACTGCAAACGAACGGTTTCACCTAGAAGAACGAAATTTGGTGAGCCAAGTGGTTTTGGTGTACTGATCATTACCTGAAAGAATCATCAAGATTGGGTGAAAAAATGTTTGCTGAGATTTCAGGCAACTCGTAGTTTTTTGGAAGCTTGGCAACCCCTTTCCATGAAAGTGATTTTCACCAGTCTTTGCTTAGGGCTACATCAACAGCAAACAAAGCATAGAGATAGGACTTGAAACTGCTTTATTGTGTCAAGTTTCATAGAGCTAGCACAAACCGTGTTTGATTTAGAGTTTTAAATACATGTATGCCTATAGGAGAGAACAGAGTGAAACCTAAAAATGAAAACGGTTACTGCAAACGAACGGTTTAACCTAGAAGAACGAAATTTGGTGAGCCAGGTGGTTTTGGTGTATTGATCATTACCTGAAAGAATCATCAAGATTGGGTGAGAAAATGTTTGCTGAGATTTCAGGCAACTCGTAGTTTTTTGGAAGCTTGGCAACCCCTTGCCATGAAAGTGATTTTCGCCAGTCTCTGCTTGGGGCTACATCAACAGCAAACAAACCATAGAGATAGAACTGGAAACTGCTTTATTGTGTCAAGTTTCAAAGAGCTAGCACAAACCGTATTTGATTTAGAGTTCCAAATACATGTATCCTTATAGGAGAAAAGAGAGTGAAACCTAAAAATGAAAACGATCACTGCAAACGAACGGTTTAACCTAGAAGAACGAAATTTGGTGAGCCAAGTGGTTTTGGTGTACTGATCATTACCTGAAAGAATCATCAAGATTGGGTGAAAAAATGTTTGCTGCGATTTCAGGCAACTTGTAGTTTTTTGGAAGCTTGGCAACCCCTTTCCATGAAAGTGATGTTCGCCAGTCTCTGCTTAGGGCTACATCAACAGCAAAAAAAACATAGAGATAGAACTTGAAACTGCTTTATTGTGTTAAGTTTCAAAGAGCTAGCACAAACCGTGTTTGATTTAGAATTCCAAATACATGTATCCGTATATTAGAAAACAGAGTGAAACCTAAAAATGAAAACGGTTACTGCAAACGAACGGTTTAACCTAGAAGAACGAAATTTGGTGAGCCAAGTGGATTTGGTGTACTGATCATTACCTGAAAGAATCATCAAGATTGGGTGAAAAAATGTTTGCTGAGATTTCAGGCAACTCGAAGTTTTTTGGAAGCGTAACAACCCATTTCCATGAAAGTGATTTTCGCCAGTCTCTGCTTAGGGCTACATCAACAGCAAACAAAGCATAGAGATAGAACGTGAAACTGCTTTATTGTGTCAAGTTTCAAAGAGCTAGCAGAAACCGTGTTTGATTTAGAGTTCCAAATACATGTATCCCTATAAGAGAAAACAGAGTGAAACCTAAAAATGAAAATGGTTACTGCAAACGAACGGTTTAACCTAGAAGAACGAAATTTGGTGAGCCAAGTGGATTTGGTGTACTGATCATAACCTGAAAGAATCATCAAGATTGGTTGAAAAAATGTTTGCTGAGATTTCAGGCAACTCGTAGTTTTTTGGAAGCTTGGCAACCCCTTTCCATGAAAGGGATTTTCGCCAGTCTCTGCTTAGGGCTACATCAACAGCAAACAAACCATAGAGATAGAACTTGAAACTGCTTTATTGTGTCAAGTTTCAAAGAGCTAGCACAAACCATGTTTGATTTAGAGTTCCAAATACATGTATCCCTATAGGAGAAAACAGACTGAAACCTAAAAATGAAAACGGTTACTGCAAACGAACGGTTTAACCTAGAAGAACGAAATTTGGTGAGCCAAGTGGTTTTGGTGTACTGATCATTACCTGAAAGAATCATCAAGATTGGGTGAAAAAATGTTTGCTGCGATTTCAGGCAACTCGTAGTTTTTTGGAAGCTTGGCAACCCCTTTCCATGAAAGTGATGTTCGCCAGTCTCTGCTTAGGGCTACATCAACAGCAAAAAAATCATAGTGATAGAACTTGAAACTGCTTTATTGTGTCGTGTTTCAAAGAGCTAGCACAAACCGTGTTTGATTTAGAATTCCAAATACATGTATCCGTATAGGAGAAAACAGAGTGAAACCTAAAAATGAAAACGGTTACTGCAAACGAACGGTTTAACCTAGAAGAACGAAATTTGGTGAGCCAAGTGGATTTGGTGTACTGATCATTACCTGAAAGAATCATCAAGATTGGGTGAAAAAATGTTTGCTGAGACTTCAGGCAACTCGTAGTTTTTTGGAAGCTTGGCAACCCCTTTCCATGAAAGTGATTTTCGCCAGTCTCTGCTTAGGGCTAAATCAACAGCAAACAAACCATAGAGATAGAACTTGAAACTGCTTTATTGTGTCAAGTTTCAAAGAGCTAGCACAAACCGTGTTTGATTTAGAGATTTAAATACATGTATGCCTATAGGAGAGAACAGAGTGAAACCTAAAAATGAAAACGGTTACTGCAAACGAACGGTTTAACCTAGAAGAACGAAATTTGGTGAGCCAGGTGGTTTTGGTGTATTGATCATTACCTGAAAGAATCATCAAGATTGGGTGAGAAAATGTTTGCTGAGATTTCAGGCAACTCGTAGTTTTTTGGAAGCTTGGCAACCCCTTGCCATGAAAGTGATTTTCGCCAGTCTCTGCTTAGGGCTACATCAACAGCAAACAAAGCATAGAGATAGAACTTGAAACTGCTTCATTGTGTCAAGTTTCAAAGAGCTAGCACAAACCGTGTTTGATTTAGAGTTCCAAATACATGTATCCCTATAGGAGAAAACAGAGTGAAACCTAAAAATGAAAACGGATACTGCAAACGAACGGTTTAACCTAGAAGAACGAAATTTGGTGAGCCAAGTGGTTTTGGTGTACTGATCATTACCTGAAAGAATCATCAAGATTGGGTGAAAAAATGTTTGCTGCGATTTCAGGCAACTTGTAGTTTTTTGGAAGCTTGGCAACCCCTTTCCATGAAAGTGATGTTCGCCAGTCTCTGCTTAGGGCTACATCAACAGCAAAAAAAACATAGAGATAGAACTTGAAACTGCTTTATTGTGTTAAGTTTCAAAGAGCTAGCACAAACCGTGTTTGATTTAGAATTCCAAATACATGTATCCGTATATTAGAAAACAGAGTGAAACCTAGAAATGAAAACGGTTACTGCAAACGAACGGTTTAACCTAGAAGAACGAAATTTGGTGAGCCAAGTGGATTTGGTGTACTGATCATTACCTGAAAGAATCATCAAGATTGGGTGAAAAAATGTTTGCTGAGATTTCAGGCAACTCGTAGTTTTTTGGAAGCGTAACAACCCATTTCCATGAAAGTGATTTTCGCCAGTCTCTGCTTAGGGCTACATCAACAGCAAACAAAGCATAGAGATAGAACGTGAAACTGCTTTATTGTGTCAAGTTTCAAAGAGCTAGCAGAAACCGTGTTTGATTTAGAGTTCCAAATACATGTATCCCTATAAGAGAAAACAGAGTGAAACCTAAAAATGAAAATGGTTACTGCAAACGAACGGTTTAACCTAGAAGAACGAAATTTGGTGAGCCAAGTGGATTTGGTGTACTGATCATAACCTGAAAGAATCATCAAGATTGGTTGAAAAAATGTTTGCTGAGATTTCAGGCAACTCGTAGGTTTTTGGAAGCTTGGCAACCCCTTTCCATGAAAGGGATTTTCGCCAGTCTCTGCTTAGGGCTACATCAACAGCAAACAAACCATAGAGATAGAACTTGAAACTGCTTTATTGTGTCAAGTTTCAAAGAGCTAGCACAAACCATGTTTGATTTAGAGTTCCAAATACATGTATCCCTATAGGAGAAAACAGACTGAAACCTAAAAATGAAAACGGTTACTGCAAACGAACGGTTTAACCTAGAAGAACGAAATTTGGTGAGCCAAGTGGTTTTGGTGTACTGATCATTACCTGAAAGAATCATCAAGATTGGGTGAAAAAATGTTTGCTGCGATTTCAGGCAACTCGTAGTTTTTTGGAAGCTTGGCAACCCCTTTCCATGAAAGTGATGTTCGCCAGTCTCTGCTTAGGGCTACATCAACAGCAAAAAAATCATAGTGATAGAACTTGAAACTGCTTTATTGTGTCGTGTTTCAAAGAGCTAGCACAAACCGTGTTTGATTTAGAATTCCAAATACATGTATCCGTATAGGAGAAAACAGAGTGAAACCTAAAAATGAAAACGGTTACTGCAAACGAACGGTTTAACCTAGAAGAACGAAATTTGGTGAGCCAAGTGGATTTGGTGTACTGATCATTACCTGAAAGAATCATCAAGATTGGGTGAAAAAATGTTTGCTGAGACTTCAGGCAACTCGTAGTTTTTTGGAAGCTTGGCAACCCCTTTCCATGAAAGTGATTTTCGCCAGTCTCTGCTTAGGGCTAAATCAACAGCAAACAAACCATAGAGATAGAACTTGAAACTGCTTTATTGTGTCAAGTTTCAAAGAGCTAGCACAAACCGTGTTTGATTTATAATTCCAAATACATGTATTTCTATAGGAGAAAACAGAGTGAAACCTAAAAATGAAAACGGTTACTGCAAACGAACGGTTTCACCTAGAAGAACGAAATTTGGTGAGCCAAGTGGTTTTGGTGTACTGATCATTACCTGAAAGAATCATCAAGATTGGGTGAAAAAATGTTTGCTGAGATTTCAGGCAACTCGTAGTTTTTTGGAAGCTTGGCAACCCCTTTCCATGAAAGTGATTTTCGCCAGTCTTTGCTTAGGGCTACATCAACAGCAAACAAAGCATAGAGATAGAACTTGAAACTGCTTTATTGTGTCAAGTTTCATAGAGCTAGCACAAACCGTGTTTGATTTAGAGTTTTAAATACATGTATGCCTATAGGAGAGAACAGAGTGAAACCTAAAAATGAAAACGGTTACTGCAAACGAACGGTTTAACCTAGAAGAACGAAATTTGGTGAGCCAGGTGGTTTTGGTGTATTGATCATTACCTGAAAGAATCATCAAGATTGGGTGAGAAAATGTTTGCTGAGATTTCAGGCAACTCGTAGATTTTTGGAAGCTTGGCAACCCCTTGCCATGAAAGTGATTTTCGCCAGTCTCTGCTTAGGGCTACATCAACAGCAAACAAAGCATAGAGATAGAACTTGAAACTGCTTCATTGTGTCATGTTTCAAAGAGCTAGCACAAACCGTGTTTGATTTAGAGTTCCAAATACATGTATCCCTATAGGAGAAAACAGAGTGAAACCTAAAAATGAAAACGGTTACTGCAAACGAACGGTTTAACCTAGAAGAACGAAATTTGGTGAGCCAAGTGGTTTTGGTGTACTGATCATTACCTGAAAGAATCATCAAGATTGGGTGAAAAAATGTTTGCTGCGATTTCAGGCAACTTGTAGTTTTTTGGAAGCTTGGCAACCCCTTTCCATGAAAGTGATGTTCGCCAATCTCTGCTTAGGGCTACATCAACAGCAAAAAAAACATAGAGATAGAACTTGAAACTGCTTTATTGTGTTAAGTTTCAAAGAGCTAGCACAAACCGTGTTTGATTTAGAATTCCAAATACATGTATCCGTATATTAGAAAACAGAGTGAAACCTAAAAATGAAAACGGTTACTGCAAACGAACGGTTTAACCTAGAAGAACGAAATTTGGTGAGCCAAGTGGATTTGGTGTACTGATCATTACCTGAAAGAATCATCAAGATTGGGTGAAAAAATGTTTGCTGAGATTTCAGGCAACTCGTAGTTTTTTGGAAGCGTAACAACCCATTTCCATGAAAGTGATTTTCGCCAGTCTCTGCTTAGGGCTACATCAACAGCAAACAAAGCATAGAGATAGAACGTGAAACTGCTTTATTGTGTCAAGTTTCAAAGAGCTAGCAGAAACCGTGTTTGATTTAGAGTTCCAAATACATGTATCCCTATAAGAGAAAACAGAGTGAAACCTAAAAATGAAAATGGTTACTGCAAACGAACGGTTTAACCTAGAAGAACGAAATTTGGTGAGCCAAGTGGATTTGGTGTACTGATCATAACCTGAAAGAATCATCAAGATTGGTTGAAAAAAATGTTTGCTGAGATTTCAGGCAACTCGTAGTTTTTTGGAAGCTTGGCAACCCCTTTCCATGAAAGGGATTTTCGCCAGTCTCTGCTTAGGGCTACATCAACAGCAAACAAACCATAGAGATAGAACTTGAAACTGCTTTATTGTGTCAAGTTTCAAAGAGCTAGCACAAACCATGTTTGATTTAGAGTTCCAAATACATGTATCCCTATAGGAGAAAACAGACTGAAACCTAAAAATGAAAACGGTTACTGCAAACGAACGGTTTAACCTAGAAGAACGAAATTTGGTGAGCCAAGTGGTTTTGGTGTACTGATCATTACCTGAAAGAATCATCAAGATTGGGTGAAAAAATGTTTGCTGAGATTTCAGGCAACTCGTAGTTTTTTGGAAGCTTGGCAACCCCTTTCCATGAAAGTGATTTTCGCCAGTCTCTGCTTAGGGGTACATCAACAGCAAACAAACCATAGAGATAGAACTTGAAACTGCTTTATTGTGTCAAGTTTCAAAGAGCTATCACAAACCGTGTTTGATTTAGAGTTCCAAATACATGTATCCCTATAGGAGAAAACAGAGTGAAACCGAAAAATGAAAACGGTTACTGCAAACGAACGGTTTAACCTAGAAGAACGAAATTTGGTAAGCCAAGTGGTTTTGGTGTACTGATCATTACCTGAAAGAATCATCAAGATTGGGTGAAAAAATGTTTGCTGAGATTTTAGGCAACTCGTAGTTTTTTGGAAGCTTGGCAACCCCTTTCCATGAAAGTGATTTTCACCAGTCTCTGCTTAGGGCTACATCAACAGCAAACAAACCA